>NW_008588942.1:20809-98730 GCF_000691845.1 Merops nubicus
TCTGCCAGAGCAGGACCGTCTAGTCTAGGGCAGGTCACACAGGAATGCATCCAGACAGGTCTTAAAAGTCTCCAAGGAAGGAGACTCCACAACCTCCCTGGGGAGCCTGTTCCAGTGCTCTGGAACCCTTACAGTAAAGAAGTTCTTCCTCATGTTGAGGTGGAAATTCCTGTGCTCCAGCTTGTGTCTGTTGCCCCGTGTCAGGGCATAAGTGAGGAGAGATTGCCCCTTCACTCTTGACACCCAGCGCTCATGTATTTATACACATTAATTAGATCCCCCCTAAGTCTTCTCTTCCCCAGACTAAAAAGCCCCAGGTCTCAGCCTCTCCTCATACAGCAGGCGTTCCAGTCCCACAAATTTTTATTGTAGCCCTTCGCTGGACTCTCTCAAGTAGACTCTCTTTCTGTCCCTCTTGAAACGGGGAGCCCAGAACTGGACACTATACTCCAGGTGAGGTGTCACCAGGGCAGAGTAGAGGGGGAGCAGGACCTCCCTTGTTCTGCTGGACATGCTTTTCTTAATGCACCCCAGGATACCATTTGCCTTCCTGTCCACAAGGGCACACTGCTGTCCCATGGACAACTTGTTGTCCACCAGGACTCTCCGCAGAGCTGCTCTCTAGCAGATCACCTCCTAACCTGTACTAGTGCATTTTATTACTCCTGCCCAGGTGCAGGACTCTGCACTTACTCTTGTTGAGCCTCATCAGGTTCCTCTTGGCCCAGCTCTCCAGTCTGTCCAAGTCTCCTGCGAAGATTTATAAGTATGTTGAACTTGAGATGTGTTTCTACTGCAGTAAGTAGGACATTCTGGTATGAAACTTCTGCACTAAACTGGATGTCCTTTGTCATCCATTTTTCGTATCATCTCATTTTAAAGAAACGTCATATTTATTGTCACAATATCACAATCCACTCAATTTCCTTAGAATTTCCTTAGAATTCGAATCTCAACCATTTCTGGATTCTGTGTTGTTCACCTGTAAGAACAACTTGAAACCAGACATTCTGTGTCCCAAAGTATTTATTTATTTGGAGAATTATCATTGATTATTTACAAGTTATTGTAGTGTCGCTAACTTTACTTAGCTAGGTGATTCCTGGCCTCATCCTCTTGTGTCTTTCCCATGAGTGGTCTCAGCCGAATGATTAGGTCTTCTCATCTGTGCAGGTATTCACAAAGTTGGCTCATGATTATCAGCAGCTTTAGTAGGTAAACTAAGTTATTAGCTTTTTTTTTTTTTTTTTTTTTTTTTACTAAATAATAAAATTACTTTCAGATAGTTATTTTTGTGTGTGTGAGGTAGGGATTTGTATTATCTAGTGACTCAGGGATTGACTTAGTTCTGTCCCTCCCTTCCTTGAGCCATTCTAATGGAAGAAGAGGAAGTCCCTTCGGAAGAATGTCTGCTCGGAGGCAGCAGCGATACCTGGTTTGCAAGCTGTAATTTTGTTTGAATTGTGTTGAACTATACAGCTGAACAGATTGTATGCAACTGAAGCATATAATGTGTGCTTTCTTTTCCACTGCAGTAAAATGTTTTTTGATATTGTTGTTTTCTGAGTAACTGTTAATTTGAATCACATTAATTCAGTACCAAAGCCCGTTGACTTAACTAGTTGCCCTTAATAGGTGTGAACGCCATTAATGAAAGTCACGTTTCTTTCTCCTAGGTGTTTGTGTTACTGTATTGGGAGAATATAAATGCAACAACCAGATAGGTTGCATCTTATGAAAACTGTGAATTAATTATCATTGTGGTTTTGTGAATTTGCATCTGCTTTTGTGGTGAGAAATTGCATATCTTTACAAATTAGTTATCTGCTTTGATGCTGCTTCTCTGAAAGACTCAAAGCTTATCTAGTTAACCTGCCTTGCTTAATGCAGGGATGTACCGTGGCTAACTGGCTTATGAAAAATTTCCCACTGTGACTTTTCTGAATTTGATTCATATATTATTGTTTTATCAGAGATAACAGCGTTGGTACAGCAGAAAGTAGTGCAAATGTACAGTAAGAAGGAGAGCTCAAGAGAGAGCAATGAGAGAGAAAAATGATTGTGCATGGGCTTCTGTGTCCCTCTTGCTCCTGGGTTCACCCACCTGGAGCAAAGCAAATGGCATGCAATGTGCTCTGCAGGGTGGATAAGCAACAACAAGCACATAGCTGAGTGTACATGGCACATAATTTTTAATTTTTTTTTTCTTCTCTTTTTGCCTTTGCTATTTAGTCAGCAGCAAGGTTTTTTGCTTGCTTGTTTTTAAATGGGTTTGCCTGTATATGTATTTTGAAGTTGAAAATAAGCATGTCTTGTAATGCTTCATCATTTTTAGGATGTGCTTTCTTCCTGCTTGGAAACCTAATCTTTTGGGGCACTGTAAACTGCAGAGGAATTTGAGACTGTATGGGAGTGATCTGTGACTTATTTAGTGTCAAATCCTTTGCCTGTAAAGCATTGTGTTAGCCACATCTCTTCCGGCAGGTATTTTTGCCATTCCAATGGGTTGAGACTGATGAGTACAAATTTTCACATTGTTGGAATGTGATTTTTTAATTTATGTGAAAGATGCCATGCTTTCTAATCCTCTTTGTAAGCAGAATAAATAAAAATTATTTCTCTAATGAAGTGTGTTTAGATAGGAGAAGAATATGCATGCATTATATGAAAAGCTTGAACAGCAATGGTGTATCAGTGTTAAAATCAGTTTTAAAGTGAAAATTAGTTTAGCTTTGAGTCTTCTTAAAATTAGTGAAATTTGCTTTATCCCTGTCACAGAAGATATGGTATTTCAGTTTTATTTTGGCTATAGATTCAACTATAGATTTAACTAGATTAATTTCAGAGGTTTGCAGAGCCCTGTATTAGGAGTGTGTGTTAGTGTCATTTTGTAGCCAGGGCATTTGAATTGCTGAGAGTAAGTTGATTAGCTTGACTAGAGAAGACTATGGACTGAAAGACTGGGCAAAGTTCTGGGGACAAGAGACCAAAGTGTTGCCGATGCTTCATGGGAACTTTAATCTCTGGTTTGTACTCCTGCAGAAGGGAGGTAGCCTGTTGGTGAAGTGCTGTACTGCAGTCAGCTAAGGAGAAGTGCAGGGTATATACCCTGAACCTGGCATGTCTGTCATGCCAGGTTTTAAAACCCTGCATGACGAATACAGCTTTCTGTGTTCAAAATAAAAATGCAATGCCTTAAATGGAAGTTCTGAAGGATTCAACAGCTGTGAATATTCCTTCATCCAGGTTTATCTGAGACGGGCTTTTCTGTTTCCAGGGATAGAGTTGTGATTTTTGTCATTTCAGATGTGATTTCACATAGACTGAGAGGACGGGAGAATGAGAGTGAGTTACCAACAGATGATGCAACACAGTGTTTTAATACAGAAAACGTTGTTCTAGGAGAGCGATTAGTGGAAATTCAAAAAACAAAAGTTGCATCAGCTTTCTTCCTTTGTGATAGTAACTCGTTGCTGGCCACCTGTCATGTGATGATGAGGTAGTTTAGAGGAATCATACCCACAGTGCAATATAAAATAAACATAGTGTGTGTTATTTTTGTCCTAGTTCTATGTAGAATTCATGGCTTTCACAGAATCATAGAAGAGCTGAGGTTGGGAGGTACCTCTGGAGATCGTGTAGTTTTTGACCTTTCTGGTCAGAGCAGGGTCAGCTAGAGCAGGTTACTCAGATCTGTGTCCAGTTGGGGTTTGAGTATGTACAAATCCAAGGATGGAGGATGCACCACCTTACTGGGCAGCCTCTTGTTTGATTGCACTTAGGGTAAGAAAGTTGTTTCTTACGTTTTGATAGAATAACTTGTATTTCTTTGTGGCCTCTGCCTCTTGTGCTTTCACTAAATGCCATGAGAAGTCTGACTTTCTTCAATAGGGCAGCTAGTGATACTTTAGTGCAATAAAAAAAAAAAAAAATCTCTGTGAAAGAACTCAAAATTCCTGCTTTCAAAATATGAAAATAAATAGCAGCATTTCTTATCAGCAGCAGGCTGGGGATGAGACACACAAAGTGAAAAACCCTTGCCTAGTGCACAGAGAGGTAACAGCCCATGTGCATCACTTGATGCTGTTCTGTTTGCTGAGTACTGTGTACAGGGACAGGATTTAACTGATGCGTCAAAAAGTTAGTCATGACCAGATGTGTTAAGAAGCAGGGAAAAAATCCAACGGCAAATCTGAAGTGAAGGTGTGATGTTCTTCGTCACATGTGGTTTTACGTCTTTTTTTTTCTCTGAATCATTCATTTGTGGAAGCCCATCTATCAAATTTCCTCTCTGTCCCCCAAAAGAGACAGATTAATAGTAAAAGATACTAGAGAGACCTGAGATCTGGTGAGGTTTTTTTTTTTTTTTCCCCACTTCTGTTCTGAGGCTGAGCAAGTCTGTTGATCACTCTCAATCTTTGTTCTTCATCAGTAGTGTAGGAAGAATGTGTCTTTTTCTCCCAGCACTGTGCTATCCCATCTTTCTTTCAGTGTGATGGGTGAGCAGTGTCTGGGTGAGCTATGCCTGGTCCATAGGTGAGGGGACACGTTGGTACATCATGAGCTGGGAGTGCCAAGGAGGGTCTGGATGAGTGACTCCCTTACTGGTGATGAAGGAGTAGTGGAATGTGCACAGGTTGTTTGTCTTGTCACTTCAGTAAATTTGGTGTACAGCATCTCTTTCTGAGAGACAGTGAAAGCTGTACTGAGAACAGTAAGCACTCAAGTACGTGGTATATGATAATGGAAGTTTTAATCAATGGCTGGCTTTTCCTCTGCCCTTCATCTAAGCGAATGTGTATTTTGCAAATTCCCATGTTTAAATGTTCATCTCTCTTCCTTTTAATTTTTTGTGTTCTTGTAGCTCTCCTTCAGTTCACAGTGAAAAGGTCTGGGCCTGAAAGAGTAGGTTGGTAAAAGGTTGAGTAATTTTAAAAAGAAATGGTTTAATGTTCAGGTTTAGTGATTTTATTCTCCTTCTTAAGTTTGGAAACGTGCATATTTTCATTGGCAATAGCGAGATTTGAGTTTTTGACCTGCTTTCATTTATTTAGCTGTAACTCCCAGCCGTACATTTACGGTATACGCTTGTGGTTCAAGAGCTTCTGCTGATTCAGATATTTGCCTGTCATGTTCTCATATTATCGAGGTTGTGTATTGGTGCAAAGCAGGTTTGGATTTTGGCTGAATCTGTAGCTAGCAAGAAGAAGTTGTTTCAAGTACAGTTGCGCTTTCCTACAGTGTTCTGACATGAGCATGTGTGGCTTACACAGTGAATATTTCAGCCTTTTTTGCTGCATTTGTTGTATTTTTAAATGAACTTCTGTTATCTTGCAATGAATACTAATCACGCAAGAATACAAGGAAATACAACAAGGCAAAGTAGTCTCAGAATAAAATTCAAACCTATATGTGGAACTAATCTGTGCAGAGGAGGACCATGGCTGATGAGGACATGGTAAGCTTTAATTGGTGAGGAAACTCAGCTCCATTAAATACAGGATTTCAAACCAGGAACACCTTAGTTACCTTCTTGGCTTATTTCTGTTATGACTAAATGTGGGGCTGAAACAGATCTCACTTAGCCTGCTTTTGTTTCACAGCCTGGCAGAAAGGGAATGATTATTCTGTACTAGCACCAGTTTTATTTTCTGTAAATGACCTCTTCAGCTCCTGCATACAGATGTCTAACTTAGGAGCATTGACTGCTGAGCACATGAAGCAGAAGAAATCTGGACAAAAGCTAAACCCATATGATAGAGGATAATGGGAAGCTGTTCAGTATGAGTGAGGCCCATGAGACTGCAAGGAGCTGAAGGTGACATTGCTGACCTCATCTCCTGGCATCCTTTCTTTGTTTCAGGACGCAGATGCAAGTTTCTAAACATACGAACAGCCAATTGCACAGTTTTGGAGGTATGACCAGCTGGAATTATATACCTGAAACTTAAAGGATACTGCTGGTGCTTTATAAGAAATTCTTCATTTCAAGATCTAAATATACGATTCTTGTGAAGTTTCCTGCACCCCATTTTTTCTTGTTTCTCTTAGCTCTCTGAATATATTTAATATAAACATTCTATTTGTTAAATCCTATCTTCAGAGCATACTTCTGAAATTAATTCATTATGAGCTTTTTTTTTTTCCCCTCCTTGCAATTTAATTTTTTTGGCTCTCCCAAGGAATCCAGCGAAAGGATGTTGATGTTTATTTTAAACAACTTTACAAAAGCTCTGTCATCTAAATCCAAATTGACATAAAGTGCTGTATAAATTTGGGTATAAAAGCAAATACCTGCTGAAAACGGTAGCATTGTGCATAGGTATGTTATTGCATTCAAACAGATAGTCATATAGATTCATATATAGATGGGTGTACACAGAGTCACTCTTTAGAGGCCTTTGAAGTGGCACAGCAAAAGAGAGTATTTCACTTTAGTGGAAAATAGAAGGGGAAATGGATTGCTAAGTATAAAGTGTAGAGGAATCAGAACTGTAGCTTGATGACATTTTAAGTTAACCAGTTCATTTATTTTTCTTTAAAATGAACTGCAGAAAGCCATGCCTTTTTAGTTAAGAAGCTTACAGAAATAAGATCCAGCTTCTGAATTATAATTACAGAATATCAACTGCTGTATGTTATTTGGCTTGTTTTGCATTATCTCCTGTGAGGTTTTATTGTGAGATTAATAAGTAAGAGAGAATGGAAGAAGCAGCTTCTTTCCTGTACCTCATTCTGAGAAATAACAGTACTACAGTGCCTGGTAACTTCTGGCTTTGCATGTATATGTGCAGAGATCATGACATTTTGGATTTTTTCATTGTAAATAAGAGAGATCAACACAATGTTTTGGATAGACAGTCTCATGTGTTCTAGTTTACTCTTAGTTTAGGCCATGTTCTTTGGCACCACATGTTTACACATAACACTGAATGCACAGAACACTCTCCGTTTGCCATGGCCCCTAGTTACTGCTTTTTTTTAAGGTCAGGCCTCACTTGTCAATCGAAGGGTAGTGTGGAATATATGAACTGGAACTCGACACCTCTGGAAATTTTGAAGTATAAGGTGATAAAATGTAAGCAGGACAAGTCTTTTCAATTCCCTTTTTTGTTGTTGGCATCTAATGAGCTGTTGTCAATGCATAACACATTAATTCTATCCATGGAACTATAGGGGAGGTAACTTCTGAAGATGAGTCTTTCTGAAAACATCAAAATGACTAGAATGGTCATTCTTTTCATCTATTTTCATTGTAAATAGGACGTGCAAATTCTTTATTAGACTATTAGATTTGCATCTTTTGTGACCTTAAACAGTTTTTAACCTGTTGCTGGAAATAACCCATGTTCCAGGTCAGAGCTGAGAGGAAGCATGAAGCTGCAATAATTCTTTGATGTGGGAGGGTCTCTTTTACTTTAGTCCTTGGAGAATGGTCTAAGATTACAGGTTTCTCATACTGGGTGTCTGGAACTGGTTCCTTCTTATATGTCTTATATGTCTGGGCTCTATCTGGATTATTTTAGCTCCTGGGGTCATGTTCTTTAGTACACTTCAAGAAAAAGCAAGCTTTGAAACCAGACTATAAAGTAAAGTGAATCTACTGAGAGGAAAAGGAAACTTGCCCAAGCAGTAGTGTCAGTTTCTTAAGATACTGGGATATTTGTAAAGAGTGACTGGTGGAATTAATTTTGAGGCAAACTTTTGTAATTTGATACAATTTGTTGTTAAAAAGCTGCTGATGAATAGAGAGAACAGTTCCAAATCTGACCTCTATGTAAGAAGGCGCTTTTTTTTTGAAAGGGAATTTCTGTTTGTTCAATACATCTATTGGGTTAATTCATCTATTTGGTATGTAATGTGTTTTCCTGATAAAACAGGAATTATTTGTGCAGCCTTTTTTTTTTTTTTTTTTTTTTTTTTTAGAAATAGGGATCCTGTTGTTCTTAGCCCTCATTTGTCTAAAGTCCAGTTAAAAAAAATAACACCACAAAACGCAGCCAAATAAACTCCAAGAATCTGTTTATTAGACCTTCAAACAGCATGGAAAATGTATATGTGTGTGTTACTGCATCAATAACAGGTGTTTGCATCAGACAGACATACTTACATGAACTATATGAATGTTTTCCTAATTACAGTTTTTAGCATCCTGTCTGAAAGTAACACAAAACTGGTCAGGGTCTAACATGGACGTAGTGGAGCATAAAAAGAAAGAGCAGCTTTTATAGTGATTCAAGAACAATAAATACACTTGTAGACATGAATTCGCCTAAAGTCTGTGAAATGAAATCATAACCTCAAAAGATTAAAGAAGTCTCATCGCTTATCAACATGGACAAATCCTGTCTCAATCTGAGGCCATCATAAGGAATCAAACCCAATCAAGCGAGAAGCCTTTCCCAAAGTGCACAGTGTAAAAGAAAGAGGAATGGATAGCAAAAAAAACCATGTCAGTGCCCCAGAATGTCTCTCTTAGTGAAGATCCTGTATGAGATGTGGGTAATTTGCTGTAGAAATAATGAAATTGAAAGCTTGGTTACATTTTTAGGTGTCCTTCAGGAGAATTATGTTGACTAGGTCTTCAATCTGTTTTCCTCCTGTTGTATTGCTATCTAGTGTTAAAAAAATCCCAAACAAACACACCAAAATTTGCCGCACTTTGCATTAGCCATACAGGAGTTTAAAACAGGAAAATAAACCCCAGCTTCCTCACTGTTTGGAAAGTGACCTAGTAGCAAATGAGGTAAGAGCTGTGGAACTATCACTGTCCTGCGTGGAGGACATTCTGGTTGGGTTAGTGATGCTGGGAGTGTGTAGGGGTACAACTGTGGGTTAAAATCACAAGTGAGTTTCAGCACTGACAGCTAGTAATTGAAGTACACATTTCATGCTAATGCATCATTTCATCTCCAAGCTGCAGAGCCTTTGATGAGGAGCTTGTTATATATTGCAAATCATCTGAAATTAAAGTATAGCAAAATTGCTTCATTTATCATGTCCCCTTTCACCCATCCCTCCAGCAAAGCTCTGCAGGGACACCACACTGAACTAAATCTGAAGGTGTTAGATTCTGTGTCCTCATTAAAAGTGCTGCGAAATTCTGCTGTTGTGTAGTGGTACTACTGTGACTTGGCAGTTTTAATGTTACACTGATCAATTTCCATTTCAAACATGATAAAGCTGACATGGCTTGTGGTCCCCAAAGATGTTTGGGAAAGAAACTTTTTTTTGAAAAAAAATTAGGGCATTTAATTGTAACTGATGATGCATGTCAGCCCCGCTCCCAGGAGGGCTTACAGCTGCAGCTCCAGAAGAAATGAGAATTCCCTGCATGACCTAGATGGCTTCTGTACCATGAAATCTTTGGTTTTGGTGTGTAGACCTGTGCCAGTGTGGAAAGTGATGTTCTTTCTGCTCCTGGTCTAGCCTGCTGCCTGCCCCAGTGTGATACAGGGTTAGCTGTTTGCCAAAAAACACTGACAAAGAAAGGAGTGGAGGACTGGTCTATGGCAGGTTGTTTTTGTACTGTTTTGCTGTTTGGCTAGCAGCAACGTGAGTCCGTGTGTGATGACAACACTGGTAAGGTGTTTTATTCCCCTCTTATAATAGCTCTATTTTGGGCCTCTGAGCAGCACTGAGAAACAGAAGTTGTTATAGGAACCACATCTCTCTCCCATTCCAGCATTTACTTCTGCTGTCAGAAAAATTGCTGAGTGACTTTAATGCCTTCTGTATAAATTGAGCTGGTGTAGGCCTTAGCAGGAAAAAGGCAATCTTCTACTGAGGTGCACTACAGCAGAAACACTTCAGTAGGTGGGATGAATATACTCTTACGGTCAAGTACAGATAATGTTAGGAGTAAACTCCTTGCAGAATTCTTGAGGTTAGTGTAGATGCACCAAAGAGGGGTTAGTTAAACTCTCTTAGCCTAGATAATTTCACTGATACGGTGTGCTGTGACATTTAAGATTCTTGGGTTTTTTCATAGCACAGAGTTCCAATATCAAACCTAAGGAATAAGACTGTCCTGCATGATTCAGATCAGGGACTTAGAGTTTGAATGATTGAAGAACAACACACCCCTTGATGAACATTTTTTCCTTCTCTCTTGCTCTTGCAAAAAACTCCTCTGCAGGGGTAATGGATGCTGTGCGGAGAGAGATTTTTGTGTAGCATAGATAAAAATGTCTTTTAAAAAAGTTTATATTAAACATTGCAAATGCAAATTGATAAAAAAATGGAATTATCTATAAACTACAGAAATACAGAAAATATCTTGTTACAGAGGAAGAAATTTCTATTCATTCAGACTTGGTGATGGTCTGTCAGATAGAGAGTTATTGTTAGATGACAGTAACTCATGCACAAACTATATGGCTTTCTTTGTGCATGAAATGATCTTTTGTTATTTCTTTGTCAGATTTTGATTTTGTTATTATACATTCCTACCACTTTGAACAAGAGGGATTGCTGTTTTGGCTTGTAGGGACTGTGCCACCTCTGTCACCAGAGGAGAAGAATTGAATAAGAGAAGCAACAGGAAAAAATCAATTTGTACACACCATTCCCTGGCTTTTTCAGCTCTGCTAAGGGACAGTTGTACAAAGCAGCGACTGGCTTCCATTGTCCCTTGCTGAGCAAGAGACTGAGCAAGTTTCTGGTTTGCTGTGTTGTTAACCACACTGGAAAACCGGATTTTTTTAGTTGCTGAAAGATGCAGTGTTCTTACTCATTTGTGGCAGAGTAATTTACGATGGTGATTTGTTAGGTTGGTTACTTGTGCAGGCATATTTTTACAAGGTTATCTGGTGCTGGTTGAATTCAAGCTTTAATATCTTGAAATGAAAGACTTACTTTATACTGTGAAGTCTCTTCCAAGAAAAGTAGTTCTCATCAATTAAGAAAGCTTACTTGATATGTCTGGGAAAAGGTTGCTCTTACACAGGAAGCTTTTGAAAACTGTGCTACATATCACAGTTATGCTAAGAGCTGTATTTCCTAGCAAAGCCTGTCATACATTTACAAGAAATAAAGTTCTGAAGGACAATTGTAAGGGAATTGATGCTCCACTCTTTATTTTAGAGTACTGGACTAGTATTGTGCCAAGCCAAAGAAATATCAAGATAGTAAATAGAGAAAGGAAATACTCATGCTGATGGAATGAAGTATTGATTTAAGAAAGGGTCAAAAATCTGCTGTATGCTACAAATAAAAAAATAAAGTTTTTAGCTGTGAATGTATGATAGTGTTTGTTTATTTTCTTGAGAGATTTTTCAGATTCCTAGAAGTGGTGGAATTGCAAAACATGTAGGACTACAATCCCATTTTAGAAACAGATACTCTCTCTAAATTATCCAATTTGTCATGAAGTTAGACAAATATTGACTGGACAAAATCCTGTGCTGCTGAAGGAAGGGTACTTATATTTATAATCTCCTTTTCAAAAGCTAAGCAGGATTTCAGTTCCATGTATTATTTCAGTTGGAGGGATCTAACCTATGTAATTTATCAGTAATTCATTGACTTTGGGCAAAGGGTAGCTCCCATTATTAAGGGTAACTCCCATCATTAAGGATCTGCCTCTGTTTTTGTTGGCTTTTAGTGATCAGACTGGGTAAGAACTAATCATCCTTAGAAGCTGAAGAATTTGTACAGCTTGTGGGGAAGATGTGCAGACAAATTCATCAATTAGAAAGACAAAAAATAAGATTTTTTTTTTTCTTTTTTTATTGATCTCAACGGGGTAAATGTATCTCTGTTGGCACAATCTCCATCTGCTGCTGTTTTACAAATGTGACTGTTATTTGTATACCTTCAGGCAAGCCAAACAAAGCGTTATTATGTGGAAATAAAATCAGGTTTTGAACTCTATAGCATGCTATTCTGATCTAAAGGACAGTACCTGGAGCAGTCAGACAGCTTTGATTGTAAAATTGGTTACATACAGAGACTTGAGAAAATTACATAGTGGCCTTAGTTGTCGCTGGATGGACTGTTGTATGTTCTGTTTGCTCTTGGTGAGAATGAAACTAAGCAGCATGATGCTGTGAAAGCTTTGCTGAGTCCGTGTTTGGGAAGTCTGTGCACAGATGTTGGAGGTTGAAAAAGAGAGATGGTGAAGCACAAGCGGGTGCAGGAGCTCCAAATCCCCTGAAGACTTTAGTTGGGCTTCCCTGACATGAAGGAAGGGGAACTTTTGCAATTGAGTGGCCAGGCAGTTGTGTTGTCCTTGGGTCCAGCTGGACCTGTGTTCTCCTTTGTCAGTCTTCCTTTTGTAGTCATTTAATAACCAGCTGCATTGTTAATGTGCAAGGACTGGTTGTTTTTTATAAGACACTTTTTTGTTTCTTTTAAACTAGAAAGATGAAAACTACAGAAGCCTACCACGAGATACTAGTAGCTGGTCTAACCAGTTTCAGAGAGACAATGCTCGTTCATCGTTAAGTGCCAGTCATCCCATGGTGGACAAGTGGCTGGAGAGGCAAGAACAGGTAATATATATGTATATATATATATTACTTTAGAAATCTAATCTCTATGCTACTCCAAGCTATGACGAAGAAGCATGTTCTTATGTGATACAGGCTCTTTAAGCATGATACAAGCACCAGTATAATGCTGACTAAATTTGTATGGGATTCTTTCTGCTTCCAAAACCTCTGCATTTAAGACTGAAATGTACAGCTGCAAATTATTCTGTTTTTGAGTCATAAACATGTTTGTATCGTACATGGAATGCTGCTGTTCTTCACAACTGATACCAAAAGGGTTATTTTGATTAGAGACAATTATTTCAAATAATCATTTTGCTGTTGAAAGCTAATAATGTTACTACCGATGAGCCCAATATGGGTCAGTTTTGACATTGCACTTTTAAATGCTTGTTATTCTTAACTTTGTAAAATGCATTAATTATACATTTGAAGACATATTTATTTAGTGTACATTTATACTGCTTTCATTCATGGGCTTTTTTGAGACATTAAATGAATCCAACTTGGACTTTTTTTAATTAATAAATTTTTTTAATTGTAGTCACAGCGGTTTAAAAGTTCTCAAATTAAAATCACCTGGCAATCACTTTATCAGTTCTTATGTGTCTGAAATTTTACAAGAAGTGTCTTTAAACGAATAACAAAAGGCATCTTTACTATGGAGACTGGAAGTGTAAAAGGAAGCCCCTATAGAGGATACTGCATATGTAGGATTATTACCTCATTTTTCTTCTTTATATAATGTAACATGAAAACATTGAGGTTTTGCATTGAACACAAAATTACGGATTTTGTATTTCACAGCAATGGGGTGTAAAATCAGGACTTGCTTTATGCTGAGGAGCTTCAGAATGAAATTTGCCATTTGACACAGCCCAAGGTTCTTACACTGTGCTGTGTGAACAGAGGTGAAGGTTTAGAGTCTGGCACTGGGCTGGCGTCCTGGGACTGGTCTCCTTCACTCACAAATCCCGTACTGGTATTTAGAATCATAGAATTGTTTTGGTTGGAAGAGACCTTTAAGTTCATCAAGTCCAAATGCTAACCGGGCATTGTCAGGTTGCCACTAAACCATGTCACTAAGCAACACATCTACATGTCTTTGAAATACCTCTAGAGATGGTGATTCCACCACTTCCCTGGGCAGCCTGTTTCAGTGCTTTACTTCCCTCTCAGTGAAGAAATTTTTGATTGCTTCCCTTGTCTTACTAGCCACATTATTGCTAATATAACCAGAATGCTGTTGGCCTTCTTGTCCACTTTGGCACACTGCAGGCTCATATTCAGCCAGCTATTAACTTGGACCAATACCTCCAGGTTCTTTTCCACTGGGTGGCTTTCCAGCCGCTGTTCCCCAAGACTGTAGCATTGGATGGGGTTGTTGTGACCCAAGCTGAGGACCCGGCCTCATACTGTTTGTCTTGGCCCATTTGTCTAGCCTGTCCAGATCCCTCTGTAGCGTCTCCCTACCTTCAAGCAGATCGACACACCCACACAACATGGTGTTGTCTGCAAACTTACTGAGAGTGCCCTCAATCCTCTTGTCCAGTTCACTGATCAAGTTATTAAACAGAAGTGGCCCCAGTACTCAACCCTGGGGAACTCCACTTGTGACCGGCTGCCAACTGTATTTAACTCCATTCATCACAGGAAGAGCCTGGCCATCCATCCAGTTTTTTATCCAGTGAAGCGTATTCCTATCCAAGCCATGAGCAGCCAGTTTCTCTAGCAGAATGCTATGGGAAGCAGTGTCAAAACCTTTGCTAAAGTCTAGGTAGATAACATCCACAGTGTTTTCCTCATACACTAAGTGATCTTGTCATAGAAGGAGATCAACTCCATCAAGCAGGACCTGCCTTTCGTAAAACCACGCTGACTGGGCCTGATGGCCTGGTTGTTCTGCGTGTGCCATGTGATGACACTCAAGGTGTTCTGCTCCACAATCTTCCCCAGCACCGAGATCAGACTGACAGACCTGTAGATCCTTGGGTCCTTCTTATGGCCCTTCTTGTAGGTTGGTGTCACATTTGCTAACCTCCAGCTAACCGGGATCTTCTCATTTAGCCAGGACTGCTGATAAATGATGGAAGTCCAGCACTGCCAAATCCTAGGCTATTCAAGTAATTCTTTATTTTTCCCTGTTCTTGGTCAAAGGGAGCTTAAATAATATCACAGAGTATGAAAACGTGAAAAATCCCAAATGTGAGCTAACTATTTTTGCATCTTGCAATTAGCTGCAGATTCATTCAAAAGTATGGAAAAAAATGTGCTGCTTCTATTTTTTCCTGTGCAGATTTAATGGTAGTGGTAGTTCTGTTACTGTTTTCCTCTCAAAAGATATAGTTACTGGGGATGAATTTAACTGCCGTCTCTCTCTCTGCCTGTGTTGAAATGGAAAGTTGGTGCCAAGATTCAAAGGCTTTTCCTGGGATGCTTCTGCTTCTTTCATGTTTTTGAGAAGCATTTCCATGCATCGTAAGATTTTCATCATGGCAATTTTAAACTGTTGTCTCCGCCAAAAGAAGTTGGATTAGGAATCTTAATAGTGATCATCTTATAAAATGTTTGGTGTGTGAACATTTTTATATATGATGTTTTGTAGGAATTTTTGTGATAATTTTGGTCTCTGAACAGCTTAACTAGTTCAATTTATTTACCAATTAGGTAAATAATTGAGCACGAGTGGTAATCTGGAAGCGCATGTTACCTGATTTAACTGGCTGAAATCTGAAATTGCCAATATCATGGTTTTTTTTGGTTTTTTTTTTTTTTTTCCTGATCAAATTTACTGCTTTTTGTTTGTCTTGTCTTTTTTTTTTTTTTTTTGAGAAAGAGAGGGCTCATTCTTCAAATGTACCTAAAAGATCAGTATCCTTTTGTGATTTCATATCAGCAGGATAATTAATTAGACTGAAACCTGTTTGACAGGGTATGCACAGGAAAAGAAAGCCTGTTGTGAGAGTGGGGTACATCACAGCTCTGAGGAGAGAGGCAGGGAAGGGCCTGGCAGGGAATGGAGTAGCTGCAGACGGAGATATTCTTCTACTTTTTTTTTGGTTTAAAATTCTTTTTTTCAGTATTCCCTATGAGCTTTTTGTTTCCCATTGATTAAGCCTTTCACTTCTGTGAAGAAGAAACTCAAATGACAAGGTTGCTATCTGGCATAATCAATTAATTTAGCAACTTCAGTCCTGTTTCTGTGGGCTCAGCAGAGCTGTGGAGGGGTTGGAAAGGTGTGTGCCAGTATGTGCATAAAAAGTGTCAGACAGCAAGTCTGGCACCAAGGGTAAGGCTGTGACAGTGCTAAGAAACCTCTAGGACAGAACCCACCCATTACAGATACCAGGTGTACTGATGGTCCTGGTTCAACCTGCCTTTGTGGCTCCTTGGAGAAGACGGTAAACACTGGATTCATCTTGCAGACTCCAGAGGCTTGTTGTTGAATGAAGGCTTTTTGGACGTGGATTGAATTACTTCTCTTAGAGCTTGCCTCGTCTCTTCCTTTTGAATATATGGAAAAAAAAAAAAATAGCCAGGATGATCTTTGTCAGCATCTTACATACATGAGCATTCAGCGGAATTGCATTTTGAGGTGGGAAGGTGTGATGTGCCAAAGAAGTGCAGAAATTGTTGTGTGGACAACACCTCGCTTCCTATAAACAGAGCTATGGAGTAAGCTGTCATTCTGCAGCATCGCAGCCTGTTCTGCACTGGAAACTGCAGGGGACCTTGCTTCCAGGAAATCATGATGAGCTGCTGCAACAGGAATTAATAAGGGCACAGAATTAGGTATGTTTGAGTAGTTGTTACAAAAACAGTTCTTGTAAACTTGTCTAGAGTTTAGCGCCTAAAAATGGAGGAATGCATGAAACCCATTAAAATTCCTGGAGGTAGCTGCTTTTGCTTCTATCTGCTGTGCTTTACTAGGGCTCTGCTAGGTTAGAGTGATACATCAAAGAAACAGAAAGGATTAATTCTATTTTCTGAGTTCTTTAGGGTATTCTGGCTGCATATGCTAGTTAGCTATATCTACCAAAGGATTGTTCCCATTTAGTTCCAGAGTCCTCTGGTTGTCCACAGGAAAAATGCTCCATGTATTTCTCAGAAAGCTTTGGTATTTCTCAAGTGCATGAATAATGTGAAGCTCTTTGTACCAAAGAAGCATTTCATCACTATAAAGCAAAAATTCCAACCATAGTTAGTTAAGGATTGTATTTTTTACTCTTTGCTCAATTATTTCATAAATTCACTCCTACGCATTGTCAAGTACTAGGAAAAAAATTTGCGATCTCTGATTTAATTCTGAAATATCTTAAAAAAAGACGAAGTTGGGTTTTGTTCTTCACCCTGCACTTCACAGCACTTTCTTTTCCCCTGCAGCAATCAAACTTTGAGGAATAGTTGAAAAATCTTACTTCCTCTGAAATTTATTCATATATATGGTAATGTCACTTTTATTTGAGAAATCTTTTTCCCCTCAGTTCACCTCAAGACTTGCTCAGGCCCTGATCAAATCTGGACTCATGCTGTTGCGTACCATGGAGACATGAAAAGGGAACGCATGAAGGAGTTAAAACTTTTCACCGATTCCTTAAGTTTAAGTACACAGAAAGCTTGTCTCGTGTGGTCGTTTTAGTTTCATTAGTCAAATATTGGAACTGGCAGCAATCAAGATACCTTGAGCTGAAATAGCGTATTCCTTGCTGTGCTGGTGAGGCCCATTTCACAAAAGGATTGAGAGCACCCGGCTCTGCTGTGCTCTGGGAAGGCTGCTGGAGCAGCAGGAGGGGGAAATCCCAGAGCAGCCCGCTTAATTATGAAGTGTTTGATTAGATTTGCAAATACAGTGAGATTGTGTCAATTAAACCCAGACGTAAATCTATTTACATCTATATGTATATTTGGTATCTATCTGTATATATATGTATTTGTCAGTACATGAATGCAAGGTAGGAGATGGAGTAAAATTTCATGGTTATTACCGAAGAAGAGGTCTGATTCCTAAAATCCCAGTAGCTTCTTAGTACCTTGAGAAAGCCAGAGACTAAAGCAACTCAAATGTATTCTGAAATGGTAAGAGAAATTGGTTACTGCTCCTTGTGTCCTTGAGCAGAAATGTGCTGTGCAGAACACTTCCCCCAAGTTATTCTTGTTCATGACATCTGTCCTTAGTAATCTGGTACAGTTTCTCTGGTTCTTCTTTAAACAAGATCAGATGTGGAAGCAGCATATGGCATTGCATCTCCAGCTGTAGAATACCTGCCTTCAGCTTGTATTTTCAGAAAAATAAGGCCTGCTTTTAACATGATTGGATATACTCTCTTAAAACATTTGGATGCTATAAATTGGTGCGTTTCAGCACTGTTAGTTGAAAAAAACCACAATCAGAGCTTTAGAGGTAGATTGGTGAATTTAATTTGTTTAGTTCTGAATGTTTCGTAGCGGTATAGCTAGTTTATATAAATACTTTTATTTTCACTAGTTGTACCTCTTTTGTGTTTCTCCTTGTCTGACAAGTGTATTTTGCTTTTGTTTCTAGGTACTACTGTGACCTGACTTAGTATTAAATAATTGGCCATAGCTCTAACTGTGGGCAGGTAGAAACAGTGATGAGTGCATTGGTAGAGGATTCAGTTAAGGTTTAAGCAGTCAAAGAGCTAATTAGAAGACCTCAAGGTGCCCCTGCAAGAGTTCAAAGTCTCACTAGTCTAATATCCCTTTACAAATTCAGCTTTTTTACAGCTTGAGATGGGTTCTTGGCCATGTGATCACACTGGCTTCCACTTGATGGGGTTGTCAACACCCCAAGCACTACAGCAATTGTGTCTTCTTGATTTTGTACTATCAAGCAGGTGAAAAGCTTGATTAGGTCTAAGAATATTTTCCTCTTAGCCACTGCTGCTACAGGTAATTAGGTATTCACTGCTCTTAAAAAAAGTGGTATAGCACTTATTATTGACAAGATGTTAACTGCTTCAGCTCAGGAACTCAAATGATCAGATGAAATGTAAGTTGTAAAGTGCTGGCTTGACCCTCCACTCAGCAGAAAGAGGGGCAGTTAAATCTCAGCAAGGGTATTGCTTGCATCCAGCTTTGAGCCAGCCAAATGCCCTCTCTGTCTGCCAGAAGAGCACCATGAAACCTTGAAGCTGTTACTAAGCACACAAGTAACAATGTTGCTCATTTTTTTTTATTCTTTGTGTCGTGGTTTTAGCTAGAACAGTACAATGGCTCCTCTAAGTAACTGCATTTTCTGAAGTTAATGGCATATCTTTGCAGGCAGTGTCTGCTTCTAGAAGTGATGACAGTTGATGCTTATAGTTCCTGCCAAGGATTGGCATGCAGAAAGGCTCCTGCTTGTATTTGCTCCTACGGAGACCAAGGAGACTAAATCTCGCGTACCATGTTGGGCTTGCAGAAAGTAAAAGGTCACATGTGCAGGGAGGAGTGGACAGGACAGGTGACCCTAAACTGACCAGCAAGATGTTCCATTCCATATATTTCATATTCAGTATAAAGCTGAGGGGTCACAAGAGTCAAACTCTCTTCTGCAATGGCCAGTGTCCAAGGAGAAATCTTTCTGTTCTGCCTTTGGTCCCAGACTGTGTGCTGCTGAATCCAGTTCCAGAATCCAGACCCTGAATCTGATTTCCACATGCCAGTGTCCAGTCTGGGACTTTCCCAGTGCCTGCCCAGAGCATCAGTGGTGACAGTGATGTAATTGCCATCCAGGAGATTTGGTTTGATATTGATTTTTTAGATATTTCTTTATATTTCCTTTTATTATTATTATTTTAATTAAAGCTGGGTTTAGTTTTGCTTTCCAACCCACAGTCTTTCTCCCTTATTGCCTTTCTCTTCCCGTTTTTGGAAGGGAGAGCAGTTAATAGAGAGTGTCATTCATTTAGTGGCTGGCACAGCCCTAACTCTTGACACTGACTAATCATGCCTATGGAATATTTTTGTATATATGATATGGCCAAAATTATTACATAATTTTTAGTAGCCTTTGAATTTCCATAGGAGTGTAGGGGTATTGGGTCACACTGTGGATGGTAGCAAGGGGTTATTCTGCAGTCTTGTTTGAGTGTTCTCCCTGTATTGCGTTTATGATGATTATATTAGAAAATGTACAATGCATAGTGAAATCCAGACTGAGAAACTTACATTCAGGTGTTTCTAATATGAGTACTTAGATAAAGATATCCTAACTCCTATTGTGTAGTACTGGAGTCCAGATCTGCATCAAGTCAAGGCATGAGTGAGCTTATCTGAGTCACCTCCAGGCTGCCCCACTGAGCTGCTGTCAGCAGCTGAGGCTCCGGTGCCAGTGAAATGCCCAGTGCCCACAGATGCCTTCGTCTGGGATACTTTTTGAAGCCAGTTCTGTATTATGTATCAGAATTCTTAAAAAGTGGCTTGGGGAGGGTAAAGCAATCTCTTATGATGAGCATGTAAGTTCTCTGTTTCTGTATTTATGATTTCTGCTTTCAAGATTTAAATTTTTACCGTGTTTTTCTGTAATGAGGATCAGAATCACAGGCCTTTTCTGGGTTTAAGTGTAACTTTGAACCTAACTGGCTTCAGACCCAGATTTCTAAACCTAAACTTAGTTTCCATATTTAAAAGCCATTTGATTTGCAGGTTTATTTCTGATCTATTTCTGATTTTTCTGTGGACTCAAATTCCTACTCCCTAGAAGAATTCCCATGTCTTCTGAATTCAGGAGAATCTTTGTATTCTTCTGTATATTGCTTGAAAAGATATTCTTCTTATTATTTGTCTTGGAGTCATGAGCAGATTTGAGGTTGTTTTTCCGTGCTGAGCTTTTCAGTTGGTATGAGGTAGGAGGTTGGAATAAACAGCTTTATTTCTTGGGGACAGCTGTAGTGGTGATACTTTTATAAACAATGTTTCATGCTGGCATCTATCTTGTTCTCCTTTGAAAAATAATCTGTCATTTCATACTGTGTATTAAATAGGTGAGACAGTTTGAGGGCTACACTCTACTTTCAGTTATATGCTGCTGTGTAGATATGAATTCAGTGGCAGAATGTAGCTCTATATGTGTCCACAATTAGAAGGAAAAAAAAAGCCAACCCAAAACCAGAAAAGGTGATTTTACAAAAATACTCATGGGTTTTAATTACTGTAGAAGAAGGCAAGCATGTGTGCATATCCGCACACTCAAACACTCCAGCTCTCACAGATGTACGTATACATACACACAAGTAGGCAGATGAACTGGGCTGGAATTCAAAGAATCATACAGATTGGAAGAGACTTGGTCATCTGGTCCAACCTTTTGTGAGAAAGAGCCTAGATGAGATTGTCTAGAGCTCTGTCCAGTCCCACTGTGAAAACCTTCAGTGATGGGCACTCATCACATTCCTAGGGAGGTTGTTCCAGTGACTGATTGTTCTTACTATTAAAAAATAATAATAATAATAAAAGAATTGTTACACTGAGATGTAACTTATCCTGATTTAGCTTGTACTTGTGTGCCCCTTGTCTTCTCCGTGTGACCCCTTGTGAAGAGAGAGAGTCTCTGTCCTCTTCGTAGGCACCCTTTAAGTACTGGAATACTGTGATGAGGTCCTTCCTGAGCCTTTTCTTCTTCAGGAGAAAAGACCTAACTCCTTCGGTCTTTCCTCACAGGGCAGATTCCCTAACCTTTTAATCTTCTTCATGGCCTTCCTTTGGATGCTGACCAGTCTGTCCATGTCCCATGAATTATGGTGACCCGAACTAGACACAGTACTCCAGGTACAGCCTGACAAGCACCAAGTACAGTGAGAGCCTTGCAACTCTGTCTCTGCTATTATCGGCTAGAATACCTGCTCTGTTCTGTGTAAGCTTTCTGAAAAGTGTTGACACACATGAAGGGCATTTTCAGACATGGTAATAACCATACACTGCTGTTTTCTTGCCCTTTTAGACCAAACTGTTTAAATAATCCTGTTGTGACAGTAGTTAATGATAATAAAGTTATGATATGAGGGATATGAGTAATACTTTTTAAAATTACACAGAGGTGCTGTAAGAAACTTTAGATAAATCATTTGTGTAAGTTTTCTAGACTATTTTCTAAAAAAATTTGCAGAACAGTATTATCTCTGGCTTTTTTTGACTGCTCTCTGTCCATGATAGCAGGTCAGATAAGGACATCTGAAAATCCTTTACTGGGCCTGGAAAAATGTTTCATCTAAAGGTCTTCCTTTTCTTTTAAGAACTTGTTTTCTTTCTTCATGCTGTCAAAGAGGTTTATCTTCTCATATGTTTACTTTTTAGTCCAGGCATATGTAATGTATCCCAACTTCTTGTTTATAATAGGAACACTCTTGCTATTTTCATAATGTGCTTGTTGCTGCTACCATGCTGTGTCCTCGAAAGCCCCGGTGGGAACGCGCTGCGAGGTGGCACCAGGCAGCCCTGCTCGTGGTGCTGAGGGTGGGTCGGTGGTGCCACAGCTCCTCTGCGCAGGTCCCGGGGGCTGCACAGAGCCCTGCCAGGGTGGCCAAGCGTGGGGACAAGGTGGCCCTGTGGCGGCAGAGCGAGCGATGCCGAGCAGGAGCTGCAATTACGGCGTGCCAGAGTAATGCAGGAGTGAAATACATTAGGAAAATTAAAATTTGTCCTCATTCCCTCAGTGGGTAATACAGTTAATGAAAATAGATCTAGCCAAATTAAGATAATTTATTTCATTAGTTTACAGCACTGTAAAACTTTTCAGGGCAGCACAGCCCTTCTGTACAAACCCGAAATAGATGCAGTTCCACTATTCACTTCAAAGACCACAAAGGTTAAAGGTTTTAAGTGTATTAAAGCAATTCTGTTAATTGTGCCTATAGAGGATTCTCCTTCGCCCTTGCTAAAGTATTCTTAATTTAAAATTCACATTATGCACATTCTGCATTCTAGCCTTTTAACCAAAGTTCAAATATGTGATTACTTCTATCTCTGAGGCTTAAAAAGAAATTCAGTGGTGTTTTTTTTTTTTTTTCAGAAGCTGGTACTGGTATTTTTACCTTTTTTCCCCTTCTGTTTCATGTTCTCATTTTCTCTGCTCTACCTTTTTCTTCTTCCTGCATACCTGCTTTGTTTACAATACAGGTTTCTACAGGACAGCAACCAATTCCTTGAAGAGGAAGAGCAGCCATCTCTAAACCCCATCTCCCCAAACCCCTTCTCTGTTTTCTTTTCTGGAGTCTTGATGTCCTTTTTTATGTTCTAATGGAAAGTCACCATTCAAAATTGGAATGTTTCCCTAATACCGTTTTTTTTCCCTGCCCCTTTCAAATTATAAGAAAACCCAAGACTGATAATTTTCTGGGTTTTTTTGCCAAGCCAAGCTTTTATAATTCTGCAGTAGACATCAGTCTGGCCTTAGTCTAGCCTCACATTAACTTAATTTTCAGTTACTTCGCTTGCATTGTAGAATTTGTTTGACTTGAAATGGAAGAGTAAATGCTTTTTTTTTTTTTCAAGGTCTGACTTAATTCCTGTTACAATTTTTCTTGTAAATGGCTTATGTTACTTATTTTAAGGAAATATTTATATTATTAATTTGTAGTGGAAATTGTAGTCCTTCCTACAATAGAACAGAACAATTTACCTGGACAGGAACATGGATGTGAGGGCTCTGCTTCTCACTGTAGTTTTTAGGAGAGATTCAGGTAAATCACTGCTGAGTCATGCCAGCCAGTTGATTCCAAACAGAACAGAAGTAGAGTCTAAGTGGATATCTTGGGCAAGGGAAAAAGACAGAGTATATCTGAATGGGAAACTTATCTTTATCTGATTTATTGAATAATAGCAGGATAACTTTTATATTTGTTTTCTTTCTATGAATTATTAATTATGAGGAAGATGCTTTCAGAAAAGGGCCAAGGTTGTACTTTATCTTGTAGAAGTGATAGTTGATTTTTCTTCCATTGATGGGAATAGGACAGGTGGTTATTCTTTAAAATCCTGTGTGGAGAGGTCATTTTAATGACATGGTTTTACTTTGCTGTAAAGGGGAATAGTACTGTGTAAGTTAGAGTTAATAATTGAGTAATGTGGAAGTAGTTTGCTTTTTGTTTTATTTTGTATTGAAAATTTAGTCTTGATTTTATTGCTGAAGTAAGAGCATTTCATTATTGAATGTAGTACTCTTTGGCTGTATTAAGTGGTTGCTGTAATTTATAGGATACTTTGGGAAATGTCATGATTCCTCATGAAGTGACACAGCAAGATTTAGTGAGTGTAGCAACTGAGTGAATGAAATTACATAGTATGACCTAGTTAATGTTATATACCATAAGATTGTAATTTATTTCATGAGTATGACTGGATGAGAAAAGAAGATAACAGACTAGCCTTGCCAATCCACTGACTGATTTGAAAATAAGTCCATTCTAAATTTATCTTGAAACTACTTGGAGTTGCATATGAAATGGTCAACCTAGATACTTTCCAGCGCTGGGGAGAAGGCAAGCAGGGAGAATAGAAATTTGGTTTGTTAGGAAATCAGGATGTGCAAAAAAGTTGTTAACTTCTATATATGTCATGCAAACCAGAAGAAACATTTTTTTTTCTTAAATATTTTTATTTGATTTGATGTAATAAATAATTAGAAGTGTTTTCATAAGCCACAACACCTGACTGACGACTGCCTTGTGGCACTGCCAAGGGCTTTTCCTGAATCTCTGTGCCAAAGAAAGAAAAGTGATTTGTAACTGATGGAGTTACTCTGATTGATGGAGGTTCTATACTTAGGATACACAGAAATAAAACAAATACAGCATAACTAGTGTTTCCATGAAGAAGCAATTGACTGAAAACATGTGAAGCAAGTGCACTATAAATATTAATGAACTAAAGATTTTCTGTAATATACTGCTGTAAAGATTTTACTCTCAAAATAAATGCTGCTTCTAAGTTTTGATCACTTGTATGTGATATTTTAAGAGTAAAAAATTGTTGCCTAGAATCCATATTAAGGTATCACTCACTTTCATGCCAGCTGCATGTGATCAACTTCATTTGGATCGAATATACTTCATTTCAAGCCCAGAGATGTCTTATTTATGAATCTGAGCAAAATCAGTTGGCTATTATTATTTTAACACATTTGCCATTTTTAAGTATTGTTTGTTATCACAGTTTAAAAATTAACGTTAAGGGCAGCATACATATGCAACTATTTTGAAAATTAAAAAAAAAAAAATATCATATAGGCTGTATCTCGCAAAACTTTTTTTTTACAGACTGTGGAATAAACACCCGAGGAGTGATGTGTCCAGTCTTCTTATTTCTTTCTTATTTCTTCAGAATAGTAGGCAAGAAGCCAGTGTTCAATCACTTTGTATCAAAGCTTAATTTCCTCTTCCTTTTGGATACCCTCATTTGTCTTCAAATCTCTACTTTCCTAATGTTCAGGAATTCATGATTGCTTCTGATTTCAACCCACTCAAAGCACAGACTAAATTAAATGTTCCAAAAGAAAGCAGTCATATCTATGAGCATCTCTATTTAAAATTATTGAAAGTTACATTGAGTATTCCATCATACCATTTTTATTTATCTTGATTTTCTAGGCAATAATTGTTACAACAAAGCAGAGATTTCATAAAGCGAGCCCATCAGTATTTCTTCCTTGTAGTTACTCTTCATCACTATAAATAACTTTCTTTTCATGAAGACTCTTTTAACTCCTCCTCTCATCAGAACTGACGATTTGAAGGTCAGTAAAATTGTTCTCTGCAAAAGAAGCATCTTATTATACCTCATTAGGGTGGTGTGTGCTGCAGCATTTTGGGTAGGTGTAATTAACGGGGTGCAAGGACTCTGACATCTTTTCCCTGAATTAACGAATGTCAGTCTTACTGAAAAGCTGAAGATGGTGTAAGAGGCACTTCAGCTCCATAGTTGTGTGTAAGGGGACAGCAGAAAACACTGGGATGTAGGCTGGGAAATTCATAGGGGAAAAAAAACCCCAAAAAACCCAAAAAACCCAACTCCCAAGAAATTATTATCTCTGAATCTATGTGAACCAGTATTCCTACACCACTGCAACTCAGTTCCCTGACGACTTTTTAATTTTGCAGCTACATGTGTTTGGTACACTTTGTGCCTGTGAATATAAAAGGACACAGCTGAAGAGTTGTGCCTTCCCATGCTGGGCCCCTGGGTGTTTGAGCAGGCTGCTGTCAGGCACACTTTGACTTCTTTTACTCTGAAGCCAAACATCAGAAACCTTGGGTGAATTCAGAGCAGTGCTCGTGTCTGCAGCATGCTGCAGGGACTCTGGTTTGGGAGGGTGGGAGCCATTGCACAGCTGCCTACCAGGGCTGTTCCAGTGGCAGCTGCTGAAGCTGAAGCTCTGCTGGCCTGTGCTAGCTGGAAGCTGAAGAGTGTCCTGGTAAGAAGTGGTGCATTTCTGGGCCATCTGAGTTTGGAGCCTCTACAAAACACACAATTTATTTGATTCATGATGAGATCTTTTTGTTCACCAGAAAACATACAGCAGACTTTCCTGTTCTTTTTTACCGTTCAGTTTTCTTGCTGCTTATCTATGTTTAATGAAATACACATCTATACTTGGTTATATACAAGAAATATAGAACGCTTTATTAACCACCCACTTCTAGGAGCAGTAGTTTAAAGTGCTGTCGTTGATGCCACATATACGTGTGTGTATCTATATGTTTAAACGTATGATAAGTCATATATGACTTGTAAAACATTCTTACTTTATGACAAATATTTTTCTTGTACGTGTGTTTTTCACCACATTCATGTTGTGGAGTTGTCAGTTGCCTTCCTGGTATTGTGATTATCCTGATAACTTCAGTAATTGTTCTAGAGGAGAAAGTGCCCAAATTAAATTTCTCCATACTAAAAGAGGTAGTAAAGAAATACCGTTTTGTTTTCTTGGAATTTGACTTTGATTTTTAGCTCAAAAAAGCAGTAGTATTTATGCTTTTATATCTACAGATAGCCTGAAATTATGATGAAGGCATAAGATGCTGCATTTGTTCAATCATGCATAGCACTATCAATTCAATTAATTTAACAATCTGGAAAATTAGTTGTAAGTAATATGTTTTAAAAGTAGTACTAATAATTATTAATTTCATGTTCTGATTTTAAGATGATCTTTCAGGAAAGGCTAATCTTTGAGCATATAGTTACTAGGCATCATATAGGTACTATGTATCAGTTTCTCAATTTTTAAATCTTGGGTTGTTTTTCTTTCCCTGTTTTAATAGTATTAGTCTGACCTGGGATAGATTTTAAGTAATTGTGGTGATTGAAATCAAGGAGATCCTAAATAAGATTGGAGGTCAGCAAAGCTGTTAGTGTGGCAAAGTTTAACAGCGTGGAATATGGGAAGTACAATCTCGCTTCCCTCTGGAGCTTGAATATCATTTCAGGAAGGAATGGTTCAGATATGCTCAAATAACCAGTTCATGCTCAGTCCTGTGAGTGTTATAAATCTGTAAATGAATTCTGCAAGTCACCTCTCTTATCTCATTTACACAGTGAAATTTTTTGTTTGTTTTTTGTTACTGTTGCTGGAGACAGCAATTTTCTCAATTTTGGGTAGTTTAATTTTCTTCTCTTTTAGTAGACTAGAAGTGCAGATATCACCGTCTCTGACATGTAGTTTTTACTCTGTCTAATACAGTGTATTTTGTGGCTCTAGTGCAGCAGTAGACTGGCCCAGAAATCACAATCTGGGATTATTTTCTTTGTGTATCCTCCAGGAGTAATATTTTAAAGTCACTGCATCTGTTGGTACTTAAGAGCATGATTTTTACTTTTTATTTTTGCCAGTTTTTACCATCTGTTTGTCTATTTTTTGGCTCCTCGATTTAATTTTTCAGTTTAATTTCTCAGTTGCAGTGGGATTTCTTTCTCTTTCTCACACATGCTCTTTTTGACTCATCCATGAACTTACATTAAGAAAAAAAGGAATTATTTACTGCAGTTGCATACTAAAATTCTTGGCCTTCACAATTTCGATTTTTTAGTGGTATTTTTTTTTATCAAGGCTTTACTAGTAAATGCATGTCATTTTTGGAAGTAAAATAACTTTTATTGGACTTTGTTTAAATTTAAGAAAATAAGTTTGGATTAAATTGAAGCATTTTGATGGGAAAAACTAGATTGGTCACATTAAAGACATTCTAGTCTTTAATACTCATTTAGTTTTTAATGCTCAAGAGGGAATAATTTTTCTGAGAAATCTGTGTTATAATCATAAACAGACATAATTCAGTAATTTTCTCATGAAACATTGGCTGAAGTTTTGGCAGTAACAACTTGAACACGAGCACGAACATTTTTGTTTAAATTCCAAGAAAAATACTAATGAAATATATTAAAATAGAAACAAAGTATACATACAGTGTGTTACAGACTGTTTTCAATAAAAAGGCTGTATCTTCGTCAGTTGAATGCTTCTCATGAATTTAGGCATGTTCTAGCATTTCAAGAATGTTCTGATAGTACATTATGTAAATGGATTTTTAATGTACGAGGCTAACGCCATAGCACATCTACCAAATATTTTGCTTCTATATGAGTTTGTGAATATTGAAAACTCGATTCCAGCTTTTTTCTTTTCCTTGATGTACGTGTTTTGCTTCTTGCTCAAAATATAATACATTCCCTGAGGTGGAATTTAATGGCTTTTTAAAAATGGGCTGGTTTATTTTTAGCCTCTTTCAAATATGTTGTAACTGAGGATTTTAAAGGTTGTTTGTACCTTCTGGTGTACTTGCTTGCTCATAGTTGATTTTCAAATCAGAATATGGACCTGCTTCCTTTTAGACCTTCCCCCTCCCCCATTTTCTAGTGAATATTTTGCATAGTGCTGCACAAAACAATGAGTAAGAGTTACATTAAAATACCAGCACTAGCAGGTACAAACATGTTCCTTTTGGAATATGTGGCTCCTATAATCTATAGTACCCTTTCTGTTTGTGTGGGCTACTCTGAATTTTCTGAATGTTGTAGACTATCAAAAGACCAAAAGAAACTGTTTACTTGAGAAAACATTTTTTGGAAGGAGGCATTGCCATGAAATTTCAGGCAGCAGAATTACTTGCCTTCCTAAATATACTCTGTAACCACTTTTACTATGTTACGAAACTGGCAGAGGGTAGTTTTTCCACCAAGTGTTTTGAGCTTTCGTTTCCACTTGATTCCCACTGTGTTTTGCTGAAAACTTTGTTTCGGAGGAAGAGGAGTGTTAGTGTCTTATTTTAAGTTCTTGGTTGTCACTGAAAAAACTTAGTAGGATTTTCCAGTTTTACGAACAGAGATTCAAGCAGACCCTTTTTGAGTGGTACAGGAATGATTTTGAACTCCACTTTTCAGAATTTGATTTGCAAAATTTTTCTTGCCTCTGAGGATTTCATTACTGGTTTCCTGACAAATATTCTGATATTGTAAGGGGAAAGCGGAGGGAGCAAACCAGTATGCACTTTGCAGTGTACTGTGAGATGTGGGCTTCATTACAACACTGTAATAACATCCATGCAGGAGTGGAATTGATTTAGAGTTGACAATATCTGATCAGGAGATTGCTGACCATTTGTTTTCCTGTGGGTACAATCTTTAAAAGTTGTATATTTTCAGTTGGGAGTATAAATTAAGACTAAAAAGTATGATGCTTTCACTACTACAGTGCATTGTCCATAGGGCTATTTAGAAAGTGCCAGCAAAAACAATTGCCTCTGCTGTCTTCTTTTTCTTGCCTTCCACATGGAAAACAAGTTGGTCTCCTATTCTTGTGAGATGGAACTGTAGTAGCCTGTGAGCAGAAGTGTGAATGCATTGGTCTTTCTATAGTGTTGGTTTTACTTTGGGCTAAGAGAATTCAAGCAGTATTAAGAGAAGAGGATTCAAAGTGCAGTGACGAGAGCAATCTGTTGTTTCCAACAGCAGCCCTTCTAAGCTGCAGCCTTACTCCTACTTTGAATCTCAACTGTTTAAGTCTAGGGATAATCAATATTTGAATGCCAAACACTTAGTTGTACTTTACCATAGAGTTTAAAAGGCTTGTGGGAAGCTAGATGTAAACTTTGTTGTTAGATTGTTTCCCAGCTGACTGGCACATTGAATTCATTGAGAAGAGGAGGGCTGCTTCGATTCATTTCCATCCCTTGTGTCTCAGTCATTTTCTGCAACACTGTGTAAGGATTGATTACCATAGCAACAGCGTTTTAGCTCATACTGCTGTGAATGTGGTTAATGATGATAGAATTATCTAGTCATTTTAAATCCTGTTATATTATTAGGTCATCTGAACCATCCTCTTGCTACATATTGAGTTATTCCTCGTAGCCTGTCTTGTAGTTCTTTGTCTATGCTGCTTTTACATGTGTTGAGCAGTGGGGATTCTGCTTCTTCCCTTGGGAGACTTTCACAATCTGATATATCACCCTTCATTACACGATATATATCCTCCTTCTTTACCTGCAGCAGAACATAACAGCTCAGTATTTGTACATTTCAGGGTTTTCTTATGAGGAAAAAGCAGGTTACTAACCCAATCATCTGTTCTTCCTGACTGCGTCATTTTGATAGGAAAGTGCCTAGTACTCAAATACTATTTAGATGACCTGAACTGCATAGACAAAGAGCTTCCAACCTTCAAGTGCTTAAATAGGTTCACTTTAGCATATGAACTGCTAGACTGTCAGTTCTTCTGCTTGCATCTGTGCTTCCCTCCATCTGATGTCTACAGTAGTGCATGATGAGTGGGAAGGTGTATTTTCTTTCTCATAAAGCTGAAGAGATGCTCCTTAACACTGGCCACAGTCAGAAGAAGTAACCTCTCAATTAGCACTTCTTGTATGACCAGTCTAAATGTGGATGGGCATAGATGTCTCTTCTTTTCTCCACATACTCAGCTTGCACACTTTATCCTCGCTTGTAATCTTCCATGTTTCTAAATCCTTTTAACCTACATTCTACATCCGTTCCACCGTGAAAATAAGTCATTTCCAGTCATGTCCAAAGAGACAGACAAGTAGAAATGCAGTTGTCCTGATCTACTTATGGCTTTGCACAGACTGTGCTATGTTTAGATTGGCTAGAAATATTTTCAAACAAGTAAAATCAAGTACATTGCTATATAATGTAGTTTAAATTAAAGTACTTTTCTATATAGTGAGGCCATGGCTTACCTGCAGATATTTTCCATCACTGTCAAACTCTTTGTCTGCTTTCACAAAAGTGGTTGTGGGTTTGCTAAATAAGACAGAATAGTATTGACATCTTTCCAGTAATTTGTTGTTCTCACCGCTACTTAGGTTTTTTGACTAATTTTCTTCATTAATATTTGATATCCTACAGCTGCCCATTTCTTTTGTTTTTATTCATATTCAGTATAAATAAGTGCATACTACATTAATATTCATTGATACTAACCCAAGAGGGCAGAAGGCTGGGAATTGCCACTTGAAATAACTTCTAGAGCTAAATTTGCTGAAAAAATGTTTGATGCTGCAGTAAAACACAGGTATATTAAATCTACTTTACTGCTATCATTGACTAGTTCTTCAATTTGTGGTGATTTTATGCTGCTTGATTTTTTTTTTTTTTTTTTTTTTTTTCAGAAGTTGGTGCTCCTTTTTCCAAGATTCTTCCCTTTGAGGCTTAGACTAGATTGCATTTGTCAGAACGCATTTTCTTAACATTTATTCAGGTTTCTGTTTCCTCAGTCACCAGGCCTTCTCAGTCCACCAGTGTGATATATATATATCTGAAAAGTCTCACAAAGCTCATTGATCATGTTTTAAAAGATTGTTTAAAACCTAAGATGTATTTCACTGTTTGTATTCACTAAATATCATCACTTTATTTTTAACTTGCTCATTTAGATTATTAATTGTTTAGGTAACACTGTCTTGCTGTCAGTCCCTTAGGAAAGTATTAGCTTTTCTATTTTAAAGGTTGTTTCAATGTTCTTTTGTTTCTGTGTGCAAGTACAGTCTTGTTCTTTTTCTCTGTTAATTATTTCCTTCAACCTGGTTATGTGTAGAGGGAGAAAGAGAAGTGCTTTTCATTAATTCTAAAAGCTTCCTTTTGCCTACACTGTCTAGAATACATGTGCAAGACATTTCTTTAAGATTTGTTGGGTTTTCTTTTTTTTTAATTAAATCAAAGTGTAAAAAGGCTATAACTATTAACATTAAGGAGCTATTCTGAGCCTTTAAGTAACTGAGGATAGACCACAAAAAAAGGCTTGGGAGTCCTCTGATTTTAGTAAATGAAAATTCTCAGGTTTTAAACTAATCTGTTTTTTTTCTCCCTATATTTTCTTTCAGTCATATAGTTCTGAGAGAACACCATTAGCTTTATTAATTTCAGTGAAAATCCACAACCTTTGTCACAGAATATTCTAATTACTTTTTTTTTTGTTTTAAATTGGTCTCACCTTTATAATGAATTAGATATTTATTATAAGATATGGTGACCTTTATCTTATTTCAAAGGTTCACTATCTATTCAAGACTTGAGTTCTGTGATGATCAAGCAGATGATTTTCCCATCTTGTTAGGATTGATAGGTCTCTTCATCTAGCCAGTTGTTCTGTCACCCAATGACTGACATACCCCGCCACTCCCCTCAGGGAGGGGGAGTTGGGAAAAGGAAAGGAGACCTGTGGGTTGAAATGGAGACAGAGTCAGTAAAACAAAACAATAATCATAGACCGTAATATTAATACTAATAGAAAGTGTACAAAGTTATACTCAGCTCCCATAGTGGTCACAAAATGCGCACTCCCAGCAGTGAGTGCTGGATGTCAAGCTCTGTGAGAACCACAGCTCCATGGAAAGCCTGATGGTCACAGCAAACAGGAGAGTTGGCACTGGGAGCAGAATGATGGGTGACACCCTACAGGGCTGGTGACCATCGAGGAGAGAGACCATCCCCAGTAAACTTTCAAATTTATATTGAGCTTGATGTGTACGGTATAGAATACTTCTGTTGGCCATTGTGGGTCAGCTGCATTAGATTTCACACTACCTGGCTGACTTGAAGCAGCCTAAAGACCTTGATCATAAGGGAGCCTCACATACCATGGCTGGCCGCAAACAAAACCAAAGCATCTTATCAGCTTTGTTCTCACCAGGTCAGGTACTGCAGTCTAATAAAAAATGCAGCTTTCCTGAATAGAAAATTGTTTCTATGATTCTATCCCGGTGAAACCAGGTCAGTAGGCCAGCACTGTGCTTTCTAAAATTTCCTGGTATTTGAGGAAGTACAAAATGCACTCCAGACCTAACTTCCCAAGGATGAGAGAAGCCTGCTGCCAGATTACTTGAGTTACCTATTATGGTGAAGTAACCAGTGCTGGCCATAACAAGGTATTAAAATAGCATAATTAGTCTGAAATTTGGCATATGCTGTGAACTTAGAAAGTGAAAATGCCCAAAGATCCTACCAAGGGGTGCAGCTGAAGAAATGCTCAGTGCGATTTGACTTCTACAGTTGTTTCTTACTGAAACCCCAGCATTTGCTTGCCATCCAGGTTTCTTTAAGCTTTTCTTGTATAGTTTACCAATCTGAAGCTTATTTCTTTAGAGTAATAGTGCTTGCTGTCCCACAGTTTCCTAAAAGTAGGTTTATTGCAGTTTCAGAAAAAAATATAAAGATTTAAAGCAAAATAAACATTTTTTTTTCAGCGAGGCCTCAGGTCGGACTAGCTTCATTGACTGGCCTGTCTAGGAGTCAAATGTAGTTCAGGGGAAATCGATGAGAAGTTCCTGTACATTTCAAAACCTTCAGTTTGGCTTTAGCTGGTTTATAACTGATTAAGTGACAATTAGGAAAACCTTACATCAAAATAAGAGTGTTTAAATGTGCGGTTTAATGGTGTCTACCTCCTTTTAATCCTAATTGGTTCAAGTTATTCTGGTTTCTTATTGAATTTTGTTCCTTAGCCTTAAAAGATATTTATGTACAGACTGTGTAAAGTGCTATGACCTTTTTATGGAGAAGCACTTGGACACTTACTTTTGTAATGTATATATGACTTTGATGCTTTCACCTGTTGGGCTTGTGTGTGTTTGGTTTGGTGGTGGTGTTTTTTTTCGCAGGGTGGAATGGATGAAGAGGAATTCAACAGCAAAATATGTTGTGGTTTTTTTTTTTTCTATTTATGCATCTGAGCTTTTACTGGACTCAGGAATTAGTACTTAAAAGCATTGTTGTGCCTCTGTCTTAATTTGGTCTCCTCTAAGGAAGATGGTGGAATTTGAGTAATTTGTATGAAGTTATTTAAGTAACTGCTTCTGTGATGACAAATGCAGTTCTGCTGTAGATTAGAAGCTGGCAGGAAGAAAAACAAATTATGGAAAATAGGTCAGCAGCATACCAGGACAAAAGGGATTTATTCCTGGAAAGCACGCTGGTTTTGAAAGAGGAGGAGTGCTGAGATGGCAGCTTTAGTTAACAAAACACAATTATTTAGATTAGTTGAAAATAGGTAGGCTTCTGAAGGAGGCAATAGAAGAGAGATGAGATTGGCTACAGAGCAGCACAAGTTACTGAACGTTGAAATGGATGCCTTGAGCTGTATGTGCAACTGCAGGTGAAAGGTATCCTTTCAAACAATGATCTGAAGCCACAGTGTTCCAGGTATTTTAAGTCATCTCTGCTGCTGAAAGAAGTAGTCTTGGCCATGCTTTGCTTCCTCCCTTGTGCCTCCCTAAGCTTTTATGAGGCTGTTAATTAGACTGAACTGGACCAGCCTAGGAAACCTAAACAATTAAATTTGGTTTTATTAAACTTTTTTTTTTTTTTTTGTGTGTGTGTGTGTAATGATACAAATGCTTGAATAAGCAGAAGAGAGAACGTGGACAGAAGGGTCCAATAATGAACATGGCCATCTGTGGAGGGAAAAAGATGAGACTGCCTCTTTCACCAAACCACAAGTGTGGTTTGTGCTGTCCTTGCAGGGTGATGAAACACCAGGGTGAGGTGTTATTACAGGCAACACAACAGAACCACAGTTGCTCAGAAATACTGCACCTCCATCACATGTGCTAGATTCAGTCCCTACTGCTCTAACTTGGGACAAAAATTGGACAGAAAAATGGAAATATTGTCTCTGAAAAGCTTAAAAAAAAATAATTGTATTGAGGAGCTAGTACTTCCGCTGGTGCAACAAATGGCATTGAGTGAGTTTTGTTGGAAATGCCTTCCTTTTTGTATAATTTACAGTTAATTTGTAGAGTGCTTCTGGAGCTGTGGTTCTAGCACGTGTGTGAGGTCCTACACTTGTTTCTCAGTACATTATAGACAAAGAGGTCTTCTTTGGTGGTCCCTGGATAGCTTAGTGAGGTGGTGGTGATGGTGCAGTTTGGCTGTTGCTTGTGTTTCATCATGTGTCATGTGAGAGTGTTGTGTGCCGGAGAGTGATGTGCACGTGCTGGTGCGGGCTCAGGACCAAACCACTCTGAGGGAATTGATGCTCTTCTCCAGCCACCAACCTCCAGGGCTGATGGGGCCTGTGGTGCTGTCTGCTCCCTTAAAAGGGGAATGGCCTGCTGCCTGCAGTGATGAGTCTGTATGGTTTGTTATGTTCTCATGAATTTGAAAAATATGAAGGGAAACTGTGCCTCAGTTTCCTCAAATAAAAAAAGAACTTGCAGAATAACTTCTCATATTCCTCCTGAGCCTGTAGTGAAGCACTTTTGCCATACTGTGCTAGAGGGCACTACAGAAGTACTGAGTACTGTTTATTTTAAATTTGATTTAATGCTTTTGATTAAAAAATTAATAAAATTGTCATAGACCAGATTGTAACCCTGTAGGCACTTGGAATGGAGCATTCGTAAATGAAGCATTTACTGAGAAGTTTGAAATTGTTTTTTATGTTGGCTTCAGCAAAACAAATTGAGCAAAGAACAATGAAAAATGCTGTGGTATTTTCTGTTATTAAAATGGTGAATTTGTTTGGTGCCTAAAGGTAAAATCCATGTTGTGCAAGAGACCAAAGAAGAAAATGCTATGGCATAACAGGGAAACTCAACTGAAGCAATTATAGTGGAGTTGCTCAGTGAAGGACGAGGTGAAAAGCAAGAAGTGGCATGCAACTGTGTGCTTCGGCAACAGAGAGTGAAAACTGCAAAATCCTAAAATTTTATTACTCAGACTTTGCACAGGAGCCAGGAGCAGGCTCGAGTGCCTTGTGCCTCCATGGCGAGGCTGCGTGCCCCATACTGCTGTCTTGGTGCTGGGGTTTCCTTTGGGATCTTCCTTCCATGGGACTGGGGGCCTTTGCCTGGTTTTGTCCCTTTAGGAGAAGAGGAACTGAAACAGGAAGAATTAACTTCAAGATGTGGAAGCTAGAGATCCCTTAGCTTGGGTGTGCGTGTCCATCTATGTGATGTGTAACTCAAAAGATCTTTAAAACAGTTATATGGGTATTTTTTCTTTCCAGTAGTAGGAATTTAAATTGAAAAAGTCATAAATCAAAGCTATATGTCAGTAATTCCTAGCAAATGAGAATTGAACAAAAATCACTGTCTAAATGAGAGGAAAAACATGTACTTTTTAAAAGCAAGATGATAAAATAGTATATTTCTGATTCTCTGTTTCCTTGGGCAAAACTAACAGGGTGATTTTTAGCAACACAAAACCAAAACCTGTGGAAGTTCTTTTTCATAAATGAGATAAAATTCAAAGTTAAAGAACAGACGCTAATTTTAAACTCCCCTCAATGTTGGGACTTTTGCCTTATTTGAAAAGAGATATTTTAAATTTTTAAAAAGTCAAGCCTTCAATAAGCTTTCTGACATCATCTCTATGTGGTCCTGAGCCATACTGAGAACAAGATGCAGAATTGAATTTTGGTACTAAGATGCCTGTATGAGTAAAATGTTTTGTGTGATGGAGAACAGAGTTGCTGTACTTTTAGCTTGCTTCTAAATTGACTCTTACCTCCGTACTCGAGGGGATCGAACTGTTCTGTACTTGGCTGAAGCTAGTGAAATCCTCACGTGCTGATACAGATCTGCAAATCAAGCAACAAGGGACTATTTCAGATTAAAAAAGAAAAAAAATGAATAAGGATAAAAGAGCTATGAGACCTGTTTGAAAATTGCCTAATGACAAGTTCAAGTTGCTAAATAAGAAATGCTTTTTGTGTCTTAAAAAAAAAAAAATGAAAAAAAATCCTCAGAAGGATGAAAATCACGGTCTTTGAAAAGGTGAGGTGAATAATAATCTATTCAGGGATGTTACAGGGAAAATGTGAAGTGATTTATGCAGAATTTTCTCCTTTCCTTTGTCTGGATATCAAGGGGAAACTATGTGACTCATCTATAATACATCTCTGCAGAAGTCTTTCAGATCTCTAAACTTATAGGTGGAGGCATGTACATTTGGTTTTCTGCAGAGGAAAAAAGTATGTGTTCTGATTTCATGTATCTGTTGTCATTTCTTCAGTTTTTCAATATTATGCAGGACTTAATGACATTTTTTATTATTATTATCTAGATCCAGAATAAGCTAACTTGTCAGATTAAAAGGAAAATATTTAAAATTCTGTTGCTCTACATTAGTTTACAAGCAGATGAACTTTAGTGTGGATCTATTTGTAGAACTTACGGATGTGCCTAACGACCTACTTCAGACTACTCAACAGAAAAAAACAGAGCATAGTTGTACGCATGTAATTTTTTTTTTTTTTCTTACCTTAAGAACAAAATGTCTTTGGTGTTGAAGCTTTCAAAATACATCTGTATATTTAGAAGTGCATATATATATATATGTATATATATATATATGTATATTCTCCAGATGCCATAGTAATGCTCTATGTTAGAAGTATATTGTGGAGCTTTTTTCTCTTCCATAAACATCAACTCTGTATAAAATTAATGGTATTTTTTTGTTCTTTGTTGGTCCTGAAATGAATGGTATGTGAAGTTGTCAACCAGAAGCGTGTTTGTTATGTTGCAAGTGTCACACTCATGTTAGTTCACCATGTGGGGATGTCTCTGTAATTGAGGCAATTCCTGCATTGTCCAAGGTAAATGATAAAAGAGCCTGCAAAAAAATCCAGGCCTGGTCTTTGGACTAAATGTTGCAAGGGAATTTGATTATACATTGACCTATAATTGTAGCCTCATTTCAAATAAAGCTGATAACTATAATGATAACATTAAAAATATTCCCCATGAATCTGACATCAAAGTATTACTTTGAATCAGTATTTAACCCTAATATTTTTTTAAAACTGGCAGATCCATATGTCAGTCTGTGAATCATATGACAAGAGTATAAAATTTCAGATATGTGAACATGCAAGTAGTCTGCAGATAAGCCTTATTTAAAACAAACAAATAGCATAGACTTTTGCCTGTGAAACAGATACGTTTTGGTTCCCAAGGAAAAAATGAAAGCAGAATAAACACTGTAACTAGGCAGTTAGACAAAATGAACCCATTTTATTTTTAAGGCAACAATCAATTTGAGGTAGTTTGAGATAATCATACATGGGTCTAGGAGATAACTACTTCTCTTTGTAGTACAATGAGCACATCTATAATTTGTTATTGATCAGATCTTCAGAAAGCTCTTTAGGTGCTTTGGTTAATATTGGAATTGTTGCGATCCATACTTCATATATTTCAAATATTTAGCACACGAATGGTTGGTTTTGTCTTGTTGCATCTAATTTTTTAGTTGACTTTCTATCATTGCACTGCTTTTTTAAAACTCATTTTAGTGGAATACCCATCAGGCATCACTGCTAGCACTGTCCAGCCATGACAAACCTTTTCTGGCTATTCCCATCAGCTGTGGTTGGCTTTTCTTACAGGTCACTCTGTAAGTGAACTGTCTCACAAGATCATTAGGTGATGAAATATCTTGATCTTTGTAATCCTTCCGATACTTTGCATCTCATACAACGTTTAAGAAACAGGTTGTGGACTGGAAGCATTACCAGGTGATAGGCAAAGGAAGTAGTAAAGTTCATCCAGTATCTCTGAGCAAGAAGAGGTGTTTTGTAGTTCAGCATCCTAAGCTGATGCTGAGACAATTAAGATTCATTTTAATATGAACGCTTTTCAAAGTGTCATATCCAAGTGTCTTACCTTTATTTGTCTTTGCAAACATAGAGCATTATTGCCAACATCTTAATAGAGACATGCACTTTTAAGTGGTATTTGGCCCTATTGTGTAGCAAGTCAATGTAGAAATTAAGAAAGGACCTAATGTTGTCTTCATCTTGAGTCTTTCTTTAATATAAGAAAGAAATCATCAAGGTTTTATCAGGATCAATTTGGCAACAATTTATCCATTTGTCAATGAACAGCAATTTTGGGCACTGAATTATCATCATTATAATAATTCCTAATATGCTTTGGGTTTTATGGTGATGCATGTTATTTGTGGACTTACAGCTGTTGCAAAAATGGCTGACCATGAAATAGTAGTTGTGCTACAGTAACACTTGGGTCTTCTTTAAAATGTCCCTTAAATATGATCTGGTGGGAACAGCTAAATATTTTTGTTTTCCATTTGATATTTGCCATCTGTAGAGGAACCTTGATGTATGGATTTGCTGCAGTAGCTATCAGTTTACAACACACCTCCTCCTGCCTCCCACCTTGGGATGTCACTAGTCCCAGAGAAGTCACTGCAGTGGTCCAGAGTGGGATGGCCTCAGCCTGGGGAAAACAAAGACTATAGTTTTCACTCAGACGGTGAATACATTCTAGGAAATATTGTGAAATGCTTGAAAATCAGTGTTGCTTTAAACAGTACTGTGGTTTTCTTTATCAGATCCCATTTTGTGCTGTTTCCCTTGTATGGGGTTGCTGAGTTGCTTAAGTATTAGCAATTTTTTATTTTTTCCCCCTCAGTATTCTTTCTCTGCTTGTGGGCATAGACCATTCGACTACATTAAATAACAAGCATGTTCGATCAACAGCAAAAGAGCCCTTTGAGTTTTAATGCATTTCATGCTGTTTGTTGGCAAGCTACCACTGTAAGGTCATGTCTGAGATTTTCTTTACTGTAAAGAAGCAGAACCAGCAAAACGTCTCAGGTTAAATTTGCTAGCAAGAAAGCCTTTTGTCTAACCTAGCAAAACTTGTAAAAGGCTTTTGTACTTTTCAGTGCTGCTTGCATTGCCTACAGTAAAAAAGAATTAACTGCAGCGTCATCTAGTAAAAAGCTTCTTTAGCAGAAGCTCCATTAAACGGCTGAGCAGTATTTGTGTTGTGCTCCTGCCGTTAGCCTGGCTAGCTGTGTGACAGAGGTACGTGCCACCAAATTGTTGTTGGATGTCTGTGTTTTCACTGACATATCACAGGTTGTTGAGCCCCTAAAGACTACAGACTTCAGTAAACCTCTAAGCTAACACACGCTCCAAAATAATTGAGATACTTACAGGGCTTGCTCAGTTTTTAGTACTATTGTAAGACTTTTAATATATGTTTTAAGTAGAGTAATTAGGCATGAAAAAATCGTAGTTTACCATATAGATTTGTCAGAGGAAGGTTGTATCAAATTATATTCATTTGCTAGTGTTCTGCTTTTTGGACAATAGGAAATCAAATGCATCTCTCTTTAAATCTGTAAAAACATTTCCTGTCAAGGCATTTCACAACAGAAATAGTGCCATCATGAAGCCAACCAGTTTTCAGGCTCAGCTTGATCAGATTATTAAATGGGAAATAAGAGATGATTGCCTCTGATAGCAGGGGATGAATTTGATATTCATCAGAGACCTGGGAAATCCCTTCCATTCTGTGCTTCTCTGTGTCTATGTGATATCTATTCACTGATTTGACTGAGCAAGGCAAATCTCATTTTAGAGTAGTGAGGCATAGAGAAACTGTATGAATACTGCCATTTCCAAATGTGGGATGACTGTCCTACACAAGGATGTGAGTGACATAGGGATGACTGTGATGCAAGGAAAATATTAACTCATACATATATGTGTATATATATATATAAAATTAATCTTTTTTTTCTGTTTAAGTGGATGATGATTTGATGGAAGGTTTCTCTTTCTCTCTCTCTCTTTCTCCTTGGATTTATGACAATAGCAGTGTACCTAGGATAGGACTGGTGTGCAGTCACAAAGCTCTTACCTAATTATTTGTGCATATATGTGTTCAAGAGGGAGAAATCCGATTTATTTTTTTTTTTTATTATTCAATAACTTTTGCTTTTTCCCTATGTGATCTTTGTAACTGCTCTTCAGATTTGATTGAAAATTGCCATTCTCTGGAGATTTGGCCGGTTAATCAAGAAGTGAGAACATTAGCACAAAAGCCTGATGCTGGTATATTTGTGCTAGTTAAGACACAGGAAAATAGGTCCCTTGGGAGCTGTTTTCTATCAGGTCTGATCATACGGAGAGAGAACCTACTTTATGTTGTAAGGACCAAACAAACATTTATAAAACATGGCTGCCAGGAGACTAATAGGAAATACTGTCTCTTCTTCCATAATCATTACAGAGAAGTGCAAGAGAATAAAAGGGGAAAGATGAAGGCAAGGACATACTTTAATAACATAAGCATTATTTTTCTTGTGTTCCGGATGGGGAAAAAAATACTGGTGTGCAGTCTTCCAGGAGCTTGTCATTATTGGTAATGTGTCCTTCTTTACAGTAAAATCTAAAGCACCTGTTGGACATAATGTACTGTTTCTTTCTGTTCGGTAGTTACGGTGCTTTCATTCACTATGCTAAAATTTTTAAAAATAAATGCTAGAAAACAAACAAAGCTTGAATTCTTCCAAAACACAGAGGCTGGTTATTGTCAGAGCTCTGTTTGCAGAGGGGTGTATGATATGTTTATCATATGCTGTTCACACTGGATGTTTACTGCAACGGATGCAATCGCTTGCCATTTGAAGACCCTGCTTTCTGTTGCTAATGCTAGTAAAAATGCTGAAAATGAGATTTCAGAGATGAGAACATCCACTTTGTGCAAATAATACGTTGCTGCAGTTACTTTGCAGACTAGTGAAAATACAAAGCAGGTTTAGTTATGTTTTAAAAGATTATTCTTTCATATAGCTCTTGTATACCTATGCCAGCCTGTCTTTCTGATGAAGCTGGATCTCTTGTTCACTTAACAACTTCAGAGGTCTGAAAGAAAAAAACTTGGTTTGCGTGCAATGCAAACAGATGTACTGTTTGTGGGAGGTGCAGGTAGACACAAGAGCAGTGAATTTAACAATGAGTTGCAGAAGTGAAGAAGGAAAACATGCAGAAGGGAGGTCAGCAGTGAAAATTTAGCACAGCTCCACGCACACGTGTTATGACAAACTTTACTTACAGCTTCCCTATCTTTCATGTTAATTACACAGGGCATAAGATAGTTATTATTTACACAATAAGTAACTAGTCAGATTTTTTCTTTTGTGGTGGTCAGTGTAGCAAACCTTGCCACAGAGTGTTGAAGTTATTTGAAAGCAGAGTTACTTTCCTTCATATAACCATTATCGTTAAAATATTCAAACAATAATGAAATACTGACTATACCCCTCTGAATTGAAAAACAAAACAAAACAAAAAAACAAACTACCCAAGCCCTAAAACCCCACCTTTCCTGCCATTTTTTTTTTCAGTTATTCGTTGAATGGAGATGTTGCTATTGAATTTGAGAGATGGGATTAATGTGACAGATTTCTACGTAACCCTTACATGCTTTTAGAGCCCATTTTCCATTGTGTCTGGCTGAAGTAGATTGTAATTGGCACTTTCTGAGACCAGGCACCTGGACATAAAGACTGCAGAAATGAAACGTGTAGGAATCTAAGTGATTGCACTAACTTCATTCAGACTCCCTGGCTGCTATTGAGTTTTCTGGAGGTAGCCATCAAAAGACATGGGAACATAAAGAAGTTCTGCTTGTGTTATTGGGGAGTTCATTAGAATGTATTAAACAGCAGAGGTGAGTGCGAAAGTGCTTCTTTGATGATGTAGTGGTGGCTGGTAGTAATTGTGGAATAATCAGAGGCAGGAGCTGAGATTTCAGTAATGAGGGATAAAATGTCCATTAAGTACGGAAGGCATGGCTGATTTTGAGCTTTGGAAATGACACAAGGTAGTCTTCACTCAGAAATAATCTGAGAAAACGTAATTAAAGGGAATATTGAATAAGGTTCTGTTGATGAGTGTACTGCTAACGTTTCTTAACTTAGGCTTTTGTAATCCTTACGGGTGATAAGGAAATCTTCTTCAAAAAACACAAAACAAATTTACAATTTTTCATATGCATTTCATTAACACTATGCAGATGAACTGTGAAGTGGACCTTTTTATAGGCAGAACTTCTAGCACTAATAGTCCATTTTGCACAGTTAAGGTAATTTTTCAGTTCTTGAGTTGTTAATTTTGTTACAGAACTTAGACCAATAACTGTTTTAAAATTATTTTTAGAACAGTGGCAGTTTTTTTCAATTTTTCCAAGAATCTGGTACAGTATGCCTGTGTACAAACTCCACTCCTACAAGAAACACAAATTCTCTACAGATCCATTTAAAAGTGAGAATAACTCTATTTAACTATCTATTACTAAAGTAATAACTCCATGAAATCCCTAATTCTCTTAAATTGGAACAAATTTAAAGAACTTTCCTTTGTTTGATGCCATTGTTCAAAGTTATCATTATATTGTTTAATCTGCATATTAGTAACCTAAATATATGACAGATGGTATGGGTGCTTTATGGAAAGTTATGTCCGTATCTGGTGGGGCCTGGGTGAGAAGTCCTCGCTGAGTCATCTCAGCAAAAAGGAATTAGGGGAATTTTATGCTGAAGGCTTCAGGATATATAGAAGTATCTTGGAAGAGGTGCTTTAAATTTTCCTCTGTGCTGCAAAAATAGAATAATCTTTTAATTACTCTAAGTTTTGAAAAAATAAATCATTCTGTCTTTAGTGGCTGCATATAAAAAGCTCTGTCTTTTGATACAGCAGGAGGGTGAAAAGAAACCTTACAAGTGTAGGAATTTGCACAAATTGGTTATTTCTCACAAATATCTTCAATAATACCAGTCTGGGTTCTCAGAAAATGGTCTTGCTCTTCCAAATGTCTTTTCCCTTGTTTTACCTCATAGTAGCACATCCAGGTGGAATTTGCCTTTCAGAAGAAAACTACTTTCCAAATAAAGAAATCATTTCTTGCTGCAGAGATTTTCACAGTTAGTTACTTTTCTTGGTAAATCAGAGTTTTAAGTCAAATTCCTCTGCAGGTGTCTAATTTTTCTCTCTGTTCACTGTGATGTAAATCAAAGTCTGTTTTATTTTAAGAGGAAAAGAGAGCCTGATTACTGTAATATTAAAGATTTTTAAAAGGATACATCATACATCTGTTGATTATGGCAGTAGTGTTTTTGTTAGGGTTGTGATTCCTCCTCTAAGCACCTATTTACAGGCACATGCATGTTTTTGATTCAGAGCTGTCTGCTGTCCGGGAAATGCCAGACAGAGGCGTGTGGGAGCTGCTGTTTCTTAATTGCTTGGATAACTGACAGTGAGTCTGGTTCCAAAACTTGCTGTGTTTATAATTCTCGATACAAAAGGCACAGAAAGTAGATGTGATGGTGCCAGATAGCATCTGTTTTACGTAGCTTTTGATTTGCATTTTCTGATGTGTTATATTCTACTATTAAATGATGCAGTATAGGCAGGAGGTAGGTAAGCTGGCCGTTGACTTCATCCTGGCTGTGCTTGGGGCCAGGCAGGGGGATGCTCCTTCCTTTGGCAGAACAAACCTCTGGACCACCTGGTGAGACAGAAAGAAAGAAAACAGGATGTGCAACAAGTGGAGAGGCTTAAGTGTGAACTGACATTAGGAGGCTCTGGAGATGAGAGCAAAGATACTATCAGGGCTGGGAAGTGGTGGAAAGAAGGCTTTCCACAAGCATTTAGCTCGAGTCTTGCACAACAGGCTGTATCCCAGGTGGGCACTGAGAGTTGGCCTATCAAGAGCAAGTCCAAAGTCTGAATGGTGCAGGGGGAGTTTTGTTTACAGACTTACTTTAAACTAGTAGAGGAAAAAACTTGTGGGGCTGAAAGATGGGAAAGTGTAGGGCCCAAGTGGTACTAGATGAACGATGCTTGTATTGTCTGTATATAGCTGTCTGCTAAAATGACATAGCATAAAGCCAGACGGTGATTTGCTAGGAGAGGCATAGCTACTAATAAGTATGATGTTATTTCAGTCTTTTCCTATGTGTGTTTGTACTTGCCATACTTACTGCTTGAAAAGATCACACCTGGAAAATTATCAGAAGGGCTGTATTAACAAAGTCACATTCATTTGTGATCACCTTTTGTCATAGCTGAGATTCAAAACTGTTTCATCAACAAGACTTGCAGATAATAACTTCAGTGCAATATAAATATGTAACTTTCTACCTTCACCACTACCCCTAACTTCAAAAGAAGAAACCCATGGCAACAGTGACCTACTGTATGAAACAATGTAGAACCCTTCTTTTTAATGTGATACAACTCCAAATATTCTGTTTTTCTTATAAATACCTTTTAGCATGTAACTTCAGAATTGTCATTGAAGATTTGAATATTTATTTATCTTTATTTGATTTTATTTTTTTTTTATTGAATATTTATTTTTAAACTTTAGGCAGTAGTACATATGGAACTTCAGCTGAAATCAGTAAATACAGAATGTTAACACTAGCTTATATTTATGAATTATATGGATTATCAAAGGATATTTGGTTTATAGGCAACATTTACTGTACGGAAACATTTTATTTTGAGTTGTTGTTTACATTCATATTGCAGTTCTAGGCAGGTTCAAGTTGCTGGTTAACCTTTGAAATGTATTACTTGCCTAGTGCTTAACAGAGATAGATGATGAAGAAATGCATATTAAAGCCTCTCAAAATAGAGGATCATCAATCTTCACGTAGCTTGGCTTCATGCAGCACACTGCTATCCAGGGTGCACAAGGCCCATCTACAGCCCGTGGTAGCTTGATGCATCCAGGCTCCTGCTTTTGCAGATTCTCAGTGGAACTGTCAATTGGACATTACTGTGTGCCTCTGCCTGCCTTTAATATCTCTTCAATAATTTAATATGTTTTCTGACTCTGTGTGCTAAACTCATAACCTATCACTTATTATTTTATTGACCTGATGGATCTGGCTCTAGAATCTCAGGCAGTGTTTGAAACTTACTGTTCACACTTGGTAATATTTTCTGCTTGGTCCTATGGGTAATTAAAAGCATGAGCTCCTAATGAGTAACACAGCTATAAGAAGGGGTTTAGATCTTCTAACTGGTAGTCCTTGAAATACCTTGATCTAAATTTGAATGTACAGCATTCACAACTTTGACATAAAAATTATACGTTTGGTGAATTATGTGTGTACTTTTTGGAAAGTCAAATTAAAAATAAAATCATTGGGTTACCATAGAGCCTCACATGACTTTTTGATGTCAACTTTTTCTGTCATTCTATTAATAAAGGCCTGTGATAAAATGTTTAAAGAGGTCTTGGTACTTTCTGGGACTGTGCAAGCTACGCTTTCTCATACTGTTTCTAAGTCTTTGCAAAGGAGCCTGAGCGAGCTGCTGTGTGTGTTCAGTCAACTCCCCAGTAACCTGCCCAGAGAGAGCTTGGAAGGACTTTGCCCAAACACTGCTGACTGTCAGTTGGTTTTGTGCTTTAACTTGTCTACCTTTAAAAAAAAATAAATGCTGGCTATCATGGCTTCTGTAGCACTGCTTCTGTAACTCTACTAAAATAAATAACACGCATAAAGTGACAAAATATAATTTACAACAGTTATAGACAGCAACAGGAAAGGTATTTGTAGTTGTGGAAGCACCCATTGTCACTATAAATGAAGTTAATCTTCAATAATCTGAAAATGGTAAAATGGTGTTGTTTAAATAAGTTAGCCTATTAAATATTTTATTTTTTTGTTTAATATCTAGGACGAAGATCAGACAGAGGAGGACAACAGCAGAGTTGAGCCTGTTGGACATGCAGACACTGGTTTAGAGAATGCTACCAACTTTTCCCTGGAGTAAGTTACTGGCAGAATGCATTGTTTTAATGATGAGTCTTGAGATTGAATATACACTAGCAAAAAACTCAGAATAATATGAATGATACTGTTCTTAAAGTAGGGCAATCTTTTTTAGGTCATGTTTTCATTTTAAAGGATTTGCTTCATGGACCTTTTTAAAGCAGATTTTAAACAGTTTAAAAAGCCTGTGTAAAAGATAAGCATTAGAACCTTGACATTTATAAATGCTGATGCTACAGTAGATTCTTTGCCTCAAAGGAGATGCTCATTTCATGGGACTCTGAAAACCTGACAGAAGGAATACAGTCAGTGCTAGTGCAAATAGATCAACAGGCAAGAATTTCAAAGGGGGAAATCTTAATTCCTATCACCAGTTCACAGTCTAATGGGAAGTTGCTACATGATGGTCACATAAGTTTTGTGGTCAAAAAACTCATACTTTATGGCTAGATCAGAACTGATGTTATTTATTCAGGACTGGCCAACTCCTGTAATTTAAAAATCAGTAAAGGATTCTTTGATCATGAGATAAGGTAAGCCTGACCTGTTGCATTTCATTGCAAAGAACTTTTTCATACCTCACTATGAAATAAATGAGAAAATATTCCTTCTACCCTTAAATTAAAACTTTTAAGTTAATTAGACTTAAATTTTAATTAAAAAAGATTCTCCTACCCTATTCCTTCTGAGTTATATTATGAACTAAGTGCAGAGGGTTTAAATGTTAGATACAGATCATGGTGACTTCTGTTAGGCAATAAATGCTGACTTTTACTCTGTTCCATTTACAAAATCTGATACACTGGAAATTCCAAGTGCTGTTTGCTAAATAGTATTTGCAAAACTTCTGTCAAATTTAATGGTTCTGGGGGTTGCTTTAAGTAACTTGCTGACTTTCCATCATATGCTATTTCATTCTTTTCTGTTTTGATATCATCTTTGTATGTTTATTCTAAGTACTTGGCTCAAACTTCTGAGAAAATCAGGAAGCAAAATTGAAACAACCTCTCTTAGGAAGAGATTATTTCCTTTTGTTTTCCATTTTATAGAGTTTAACGTTTGAATTTGGGATGGATTTTGTGGAAGAAAAGGCATAGGAAAAATTATTGCCTATACTAAAATCTAAGCTAAGTTTCCATTTATGACAGTTCCAGGGACTTTTTAGGCTATCGGGTAATGACAGGACTAGGGGCAATGGGGCAAAGCTGGAAGTGGGCAGATTCAGGCTGGACGTGAGGAAGAAGTTCTTCACCATGAGAGTGGTGAGACCCTGGAATGGGTTGCCCAGGGAGGTGGTTGAGGCCCCATCCCTGGGGGTCTTTAAGGCCAGGCTGGATGAGGCTCTGGGCAGCCTGATCTAGTGTGAGGGGTCCCTGCTCATGGCAGAGGGTTTGGAACTGGGTGATCCTTGTGGTCCCTTCCAACCCTGACAGATTCCGATCTGTTTTAGCAGAGGACTTAGTAGTGTTGGCTTAATGGTTGGACTCGATGATCTTAAAGGCCTCTTCCAACCTAAAGGATTCTATGATTTTATTTTCACCTGTTCTCTTCCTCAGCCCTCAGTTTTCTTTAAAGCCAATAGTAAAGTTTGAAACAGGTTGATCATAGGGAGCCATGGGCATAACAATACCAAAAGAATCCTTTTAGAGTACCTTTTGGAGGTGAAAGGCAGTGCTTGATTCCTGTGAGCTGCTTTACACACCCGTTAATGAAAACTTAGCCTTAATTTACAGTGAGAATGGAGTTAGCCTATACAGAAACTGGAACAGGGAATGTTACCCAGTGCTATAATGCTTTCAGTCTTAAAACATTGGTCCAGGTCTGAAGTGTAATATGCTTTTTGCTGATGTCTCTCAGCTCTCTTGTTGCAATACTTTCATGAGCTAAACAGTGGCAGCAAGGAGAGAGACCTTCCCTTTGTGTTGGTTAAAAAATGAATTAAAAAGATCATACACAAATTGAGACATACAACAAAAGCAAAGGCTACCTTAAGAACAGATTTTAAAAAATTAATAGGAAGAAATAAAACACTAACTGCAATGCAGGATTTTTGTTGACTTCCTAACAATATGTGGTCTGATTATTCTCAGACTCCAGATTAAGCGCTGCAAGCTTTCATGGTGGGCCACCATATGTTCAAGAGTTTACTGAAGGAAGTAGAAAATCTTTTACTGCTATCATAGGGCATTGATCTTGCTCTTTGCTCCATTTCTAGATTAAATTTGATTTGTATGCTTGAGAGAAACAAGCGTCTCAAAGATCTGTGTACACATATATATAGTGCCAGAAAATATGGAAAAAGTCTGTGTTACTAGAGAGAGGCATAAGCCAGAAATTTAGATTGTGGCTCTTGTTCACATCTCTGACTTCCAGATTTACTGAGAAATTTGGCCTTCATGTCTTATTTTCTCATTTGGGTATTTTTAACTCTTTACGTGTTATGGGCTTATTCCACCTTTCCAGATGTGGGTATGTTTCAGTCACATCAGTAGATTTAGTCCAAAACTATTTCTAGAGTTTTTGCATGCCTCTTTCTGAACCTCTGTGTTCTTCTTTCACTTTCCCCCCTCTCTACAGTAAAAAGTGTAATTGAAAACTAGATGAAGAGTTGCTTCAGAAGGATGTCTGGTTGGTTTTGAATGTTATAATTAAATCTCTACTTTGGAAACTTTGCCTAGTGAGGAGATATAGATACAGCAATCTTCCAACAAATGAAATTAAATTACAATAAAACAAATGAATGTGTTTTAAACAAGAATTTAACCAGTTAAAAAAGTAATAATTCTCTTTTGATTAAGGGACAGTTATGTGAAAGCAAATGCTAAGGCTTAGAGTGGGCTTTCCCTAAGATAAAAATGAAAGCATGCTAGTGCTATCATCAGCCATTAGGCTTATGAGGAAAAATTGTATGTGCTATTTCAAGAATTTTTGCTCAATGGTCCAAACAGTTCCATTTAACTTTATAATAAGGAAGAAATATACCCTGAAATAACAGGTTTATTTCTTCCTTATTCTAAAGCTAAATGCTATGTAGCAAACTATTTTTATGTAGCAAACTAAGTTTACAAATGATTTCACTGATTATTGTTTTATTAATTGAACTATTTTTGCTGATTGATCTCCTTTCATGCCATCAGATTAATCTTCAGGTACGTAGCGTTCAGCAGTGCTTTCATCACCATGACTTGATTTCTGGAATAGTTTTGTTTTTCTCTGTATGTTTTTGTGGGTTTTTTTGGTTCCTTCACAGTACATGTTCATGTTCCCTCATTCATCATTGTCTCACAGTGATATGGTAAAGCTCGTAGAAGTCTCCAATGACGGTGGGCCTTTGGGAATCCATGTAGTGCCTTTCAGTGCCCGAGGAGGAAGGTAATGTATTGTGTAGGATTTTAACTGAATTGTAGCTTGGTTGTGTTAATTTTTATGTTGTGTGCCTTTGCCTTCTGCAGAATATTGTCTCTCATGGGAAACTGAAGTATAAAGATGTTTCCTTCTTGATTCTTAAAAACTATGATCAGCTGCTTTAATTCAGGTGGATATTTATGCAACATTTCCTTGCTGGCTGTTTAGAGCCTGAAGTTCCCAAATAACAGCAGGAGTCGAAGCCGGAGGAGTCCTGTGTGGGCACTTGATAAGAGTGGAACACAGTCATCGTGCTTTCAAAATTCAAGTGTTGTCCCGTCTGTTGGGGTTAAAATGGAGTGGCAAACCCAGTTGAAACATTCTGGTTTTAGGGAAGGTGAACCTGTTTTATGATATGATATTCTGGAAGTCCTGAAGTTAGATTGTTTACAAAAATGGTGCAAACGAAGGCTACAATATTAAAAAATACAATATGGGGGGATTGTATTTTTAAATAGAATGCATAATCTCTAACCCTTACTTTGCTAAAGTTGAGTTTTAACATGTAAGGTCATTAACATCATGTCAGAAAAATAACTATTGTAGCAATTAGCAGTGGTTTTGGAACTTTTAAGTTTGTTGAAAAAAGATAGTTCAGGAATATATGGTAATGCATATTCTTATTTCTTGAAGAAAAAGGGGAACAAATACGTGTTTTGAAAAGTAATCTTTGATTACACATGAAAGGCGTTATGCTCTCCCGTCTGGCAACCCAGCAACACTTTTGGTTTAGTCATTAAAAGCAAAACTAACTTGCTATATGTACATAACTCTCAAATATTAATACCCATTCAGAAATGATAAATGTATTTTTCCTTCCATATCAAATACCTTCACAGGGTTTTAAATACAGCATAAGAGGTTTATTTGTAGTTGTTACTTTAAACCCAGTGAATTCATGGCCATACTGGCATGCATTATGAGAAGATGTATTTTTTTTCAATTTAAGGCTACTTTTTTTCTGACGACTACAAGTATTAAGAACTACTGTAAAGTGGTAAATTCTTCTCTTCATAATCTGAAATTTAGTAAATTCATTGTGGGGATGGAAAGGGCATGAGTGAATGGTACTTCACACATAAGCTCAGAACTAAATCCCATAGAATTGGAAATGGTTGAAATGTTCACACAATTATCTGGGATTTAGACAGTGTGAAGGCCAAGAAAAAGACTGATTTAAGAATGTTGGCTGCCTACTAAATACTTATTTAATAAAATTGATGTTAGAAATTAATATTTTGACATTTTAAATAAGAATTTTAACTCAAGTAAAATTCACTTCTAGGGTGTTAATGTGGTTGTCAAGTCTGAGGTGAAACTTAAACTGTTTATATGTAATGAAAGCATGTAAAATGAAAAAGCCATAAACACTGAAATAAAATAGCTCACTGTTTTTTTAAGGATGCTGGCTCTGTCAAGAGCTATGGAGGACTTTTTTGTCCTGAGTTTGGGATTATATGGTAAAGTTTTATTACAGGGAAGACAATTTTATATATAGATGTTTAGAATCAGGACATATTTGAAAATCCTGTTATAAGTGAGATAATTTTTTTAATTAAAATTTTTATACTTTTCCACCATAATACTAGAACTCTACTCATTGAAAAGTGGGTGGTATGTGCAATTGGTGTCTTTTGAGTTTTTTTTGAACACCCCAAAATAATCTTCTAGAAAGGGGAGATAATTGTGTCCATGTCTTGAAAGTGTGGAGGAACAGAGTTGGAGAGGACCTCAGATATTTCCAAAACATTTCTCCCAAGCTCTCTGCATTGTAGTGGAAGAAAAGTGGAGTTCATTGTTTGGTCTTGATCATAAGCACTTGTGTTGTACTGCTCCTTTACTGTCAGCTGTGCCCACACTTTTGTACTTCTGCACGCTTTCAGTGAGAACAAAGGGAGAGCAGATGCTTGACAGGGATCTTCTCCCTACTTGTTTCTCACTCTAGCACAAGGCTGCTCTTTGTTCCTCCCCTGGCTGTAAAGCGTAATGCTCTGTGCTACAGTGAACTGACTGACTTGAGCAGGGGATCTGCCCAGTCGAAACCTAAATATACAAAACCAAACACAGGACTCAGTAAAGACTTTGAAGGGTGCCCAAGAAAAAGAGATCTGATGTGTCAAATAGCTTCGCCCATTGGCTCACCAATTTGTTATATTTGCTTGGTGTTCAATTACAGTCATGCTGTGTTTTCAATTATCTTTCTTCCAGTTCCTTTATTTTGCTTTTGAAAATGTTAATCAATAGGCAGTGGTTATTAAATCAATAATTTTAAAAAGTGGAAAAAGTGTAGAAACAAGGTAGTGCAAATCTCCCTTTTTTTCTTCTAAACAATAAGCAGGGGCCACCTCCCACCAAAAAATCCCTCCTCCTCCAAAGCAAACACCACAAACCTTAAAAAATTATATGCTGTAACACTGTCCTGTATTTATCTTGAGAAAATATTTTACTTTTTCATGGTCTTTTGAGGGTTTGAAGAATCTGTTTTCAATATTGGCTTTTGTTCTTGAACAACAGATGGAAAGATCTTTGCTTCATCTATATAGATGCTACTAATTATTTCTGTTCCTAGTAAAACTGAGACCTTTTTTAAATGAAAAGATAGGTCTCTATAATTGATATGTACAGATGTGGTCAAACTTTCTTCTATGGATATGTTTCCTTATTATCCTTCTGGTTTTGCCTCTAGAAGCTTATCGGTCCTTTATTGGCCTTTTTGATCATATGCTTTCGATAACAGAGTGCGTTCACCTTATCAAAAGGGAGGAAGTATACCTATTCACTACCTTATGGTTGTGAAGTTTTTTAAGATAAAGGTTTTGTTTGCAAGACCTGCTTGCATGTTTTTGCAGTAGCATAGATGCAGTGCTAAGCAGAATAGGAGACATGAAAATGAAAGCTGAAAGGAGGACAGAATAAAAAGTGAACACAAAAGTGTGTAAATAAGAGCAGAGCAAAGAGGAAATGAATGAGAGAGAAGCGTAAAAGGAAACAAAATTCTAAATCTGTGTAAAACTGCCTTCAGTATCAATCCTTCCCTCCTTATTAGGTGATCAGAGAGGAGAGCAAGCACTCAGTCCCTTGAGAATAGCATTCGAGCAATCCTGGCTAATGGGAGATGTTATGTTGATGTGCAAATGGAGTTTCATCGAGTTTTCCTCAGCAAGCTTAATAGTAATTATAGCGTAATTTACTGTTATATGGCCTTTTCTACTTTTAAGAGCCTTTGAAACCTTCTCAAGCTCTAGACTCTAGCTGCTTTTCTGAAACTCTGCCATGTCTGTCTTTGGAACGAGATTCAACTGACACAAGAAATATTCACAGAGATTTCTGATGTTATCTCAAATAATGATATGGAAGTTATAGTGCCATAGTCCCAAGACTATTGTGAAGTCAACTTAGTAAAAAAGAACAGAAAAGGATCTGGATATTCTTCTGAAAAACCCATAAAGTACATCCATTAATAAGTATCAGTACTTTGATGTAGAGCAGTATGTAGGGCTCTGCCAGCTCTTCTTCCTCCTGAAACATGCCACAAAATTAATGATAAACCATACAGATAACACTTGGCAGCTAAAATATTTAATCTGTGTTTTTATTTTATATATCCTAAATATTTTAAAAATATTATGGAAGTCTCAGAAGAATGGGGAAAATAAAAACATGAATTTTATTGCTTTTGTCAGTTTAAATTTCAAATTTAACAGATCATATTAAAGAAATGAAAAACCTCAAGTGAAGGTAGGCATTGATGTATACACAATTCTTGTACTACAAAATTGTACATTTTTCTGTTCTGTAGTTTGGTGTTTGGGTATTTTTTTTTCTTTTAGTGGAAGTGCCCTTCATTTTCTAGAGTATATAAATCATTTTATGTTTCACTGTAAAAATTTTTAGTCTTTTACTCAAGATACAAAGAAAACAGAATTAATGTCTAATGGCCATTGTCCATACTGGGAGCCCTTCATACCACCTTCAAGGTGGCTCTGTAATAATTGTATTCTGTTTGATCGTTTAGGAGATCTGTGTTATCTACATCTCCATTTATTTCTCTCCTGTATTTCCAGCCTTTTAAGTCTCAAAGGTAGCCATGATTTTCAAAAGCACATTTATTGGGAAAAGACACCCTGTGGTGCAAATGTGCCATTTCCTCACTCCTTTAGCTGAATTCAAGGCTTTCTTTGTCTTTTCTTGCTGATATCAGCATCTTAAAAGTTATGTAAACTTAATTTGAGGTATTATTCAAGCTAAAATGCTGATGAGTAGTTAACAAAGGTTGGAAATTGGTTCTGGACTTCATATGTCAAGGCTGATAAAGTTATTTTAATGCCTCCTCAGTAGTGCTGTGATGTCAATGTTGTGCAAAGGAGTTTATGTCAAATTCAGGATTGATCAGCTACAGTACTTTAACCTGAATAAACAAGCTGATTTACCTACTCTGGCCTCCAAATTTCAGGAAATCTATACTGTGTTTAAGTTCCTGTAGAACTTCTCAGAGATCTTCCATTGTGTGAAACCACTACACATAGAGTTTTCAGTCAATCCTCATTTTTGTCCCTTAATCTAGTTTTTGCCTTTTCATGTTAGTGACTTTACATAAATATCTAAATTAGATATTTTCTGTTCATTCTGATTTGATTATATTGCAATTAGCTTGCAGGTAATAGGTAAATAACTTCAGTGTGTACATAAAATGGGCAGTGTTGGATAAATCATATTCTAGATGCTCAGTGTAATATTTTTATTACTCTCACAGTATTTGCACTGTCAGTTTTTATTAAGAGAAATTATCATCATTTCCATACAGCTGGGTGGCATGTGGAGAGTTCACAATTTCAAAGAACTACCCAGACTAACTCAGGCAGTTTAGATGTCAATAAAACATTCACTGCTTATTTCTAGTTTTATCACTGGTTGTAATTTATACTGAGAACTGAAATGTTAACACATGTAGCTGAATTTATTTTAATTGTATAATTAGAGTAATGAACCTTGTGGAAATACAGTGGTGCAAATGCTAACATAATCTAAGCTGTTTACATTCCCAATTAACTATTTAAAACAAACACAAAGATTGAGCTCTGTGGTTTGATACTGTTTCCCTTCTGCCCCCAAGTCAGCCAAGGTTAGGCTAAAACAGGGTAGGTACCACATTTCCATTTCTAATTATTGTTTAGACAGCATTGTAGACTTGCACAGTGTTTGGCAGAAGTTCACACAATATTTGGTATCATTCTTGAATAAGTTATTGTTTAAAATATTTATAGTAGAAGAACTTATGTTACAAAGCCTGTTGATTTCAACTGGACAAGATTAAGCAAATTCAAATGCACCCGTATATTTGTATGCTACATCTCTGTGTTTAAACAAATACATATACTGACTTGTGTATTCCATACTAGATTAGTTTACAGGCTTTCAAAATTTATGTTTTCCTAATGTAGAAAATGTAATATTGAAACTGTAGTAGAGCTACATCTCTACTTATCAGGATAAATGGTGGTGGCAGACGGCAGGGAAAAAAAAAATCCAATTAGTTTTAGGTTATTGCATATTTGCAATATCAGGTCTACTCTGTTTATCTCCAGTTACTGCAACAACAAACATGAATTCCCATAATGCCTTTTTGTTTAGAGTCATATTCTTGCATCTAACCATAATATACTGAAGAACTGCTGTAGGAAATTGATAAGCTTTTGTTACTAAAATTTTCAGGAACCTTTTTTTTTTTTTTTTTTTTTTTTTGCAAGTTCTAGGAGAGTTTACTCTGCATTCAGGAAATTGTTTCTGGAATTGTGTCTGAAGGGAACTTTTGCTCCATGTGTTTATATTTAAAAAAAATAAATTAAAAATTAAAAGGCACTGTGAGGATCCTGGTTACAAATTTGACTCAGACTGTTCATACAGCCTTGAATCTGTTCTCAGTGACTTAAGCCTTGGTTAACCTAGCTCTAACATTTGTTAAAAAGCAAAATCCTCATGAGCACCATATGTTGTCTTTGAGATGAGCAATCTTGCATTAGTAGAACTTGTAGCCTTTGTTTAATGAGATTATTTGCAATTTTGACTGGTAGTTTCTTTATGCGTTACATTATTTTACCGTTGGTTAGGATTAGTAATATCTTTCCTAGATTTGAGAGCTTAGGTGAAGTAAATTTAAGAAGTGACAAACAATGCATAAAGATGCATCTTGCATTAACAATTTAATATAACTTGAAACAGTAGAAAGCAGGGTTTCAAGAAAAATGCTATGCAAAACCCAATTACTTTGTATTCATAAGTGTGTGGAGACACTGGGATGAAATAATCAGTATTTTGTGTAGCGTATTGTCATAGTATTAACTTGGAGTCTTGTACTTTATGTAGAATATGTCTTGATATTTAGCATATCAATATTTTGATAATTTTTATGTTTAACCATGTAAACAAAACAACTGTTGCAGTTACTATGTATGCTCTTGTGCAAGCATTGTGCACATCCAAATTCTGAATTTGGCCATTACAGAGGAGCACACCTGTGTCAAAGTACTGTTGGGCATGAAGTGAAAGAAAAGGAAGAGAAGACAAAGTTCTTTTTGCTCCCCCTCAAACATTTTGGTTATTTTCTCTTAAATATAACATTCCAAATTTTATAATTGCTTGCTTCTCTCATCCCCATTTAGAGATATGCTCTTTAGGGGCATCTTAGAGGCTCAAAGACATTGTTTCCACAGAGGAATTCAACAGCTCACAAGTGAAAAAGGCACACTCTTGTTTTCTAACCATGCCTTTTATAAGTATCAAAATTATAATTCTGATTAAAATAATGTAATGAAGGCATACAAGTGTTTTTTCTGTCTGTTGCTAGCTGCAACAGCTGAGCTGAAGTCAAGACCAGTCACAGTTAGCATCAGTGATTGCATCCAAGTAGTCCATCTGGGGATGGAGGGTAGGGAAGGTTTGCCTCTGGTGGGGCCTCTGGACAGGTCGAAGGGTGCAGTATGTTAGGTGTTTGCAAAATCCTCCGAATCCATTGGACATAGAATAGTATCACTTAAATGTTAATGTCTGACTCAAACTTCATTTGATGATCTGTGTTGTCAAAATGCTTTATGTTGTTTTTCTCCTCACAGTCTGTTTACATGTACAGATCCTTCCAACATCATACCTTAATGTCTCTAGGTGGTTCCAAAATGGAAATACTACTAGGATCATTTCTCTTACTCCTTCATCTGCCTTGTAGGAGAAAGCATATGACTGTTCTGTAAAATAAATGTCTTATTTGCATATGTTGATGATAAATTGGTAAATGAAGAATTTAAAGTGGAAGAAATAAGTTAAAGTTAATTTTGCTTTTCTGACCCGTTTGATGAAGTGCTCAAGTGCATATATAACTTTTGTGCTCATGAGGAGTCCTTTTAAGCATCATCGACTGCTCATTTACTTTGAGGTATGTGTGAACTGAAGTGCTATGATCACTGAAAGTTTTGTGCTAGAAGACATATGTGGTCTTGCAATTCCTGCCACGCAACCAAGTATTTTTCACACCATGCCTTGAAATGACTTCTGAAAAAGTGATGCTATTGACTTGGATGATGTGAATTTGACCCACGGATACATCCTGTGGGATTTCAATGTAAAGCTGATCTTCTTTAAAAAAATCAAGTGCAATGCTGATGCAAGAATAATCCTGAAGATTGAATCCTTCTTCAAACCTAGAGTTCAGGTATAAAAACATCATTGACTTTTCACATTATCCTACCAGTACCTCAGAAATCCACTCTTCAGGATCCATTTCATAATTTCAGCTTGAATATCTGTTTGCCTTTTCTCTCTGAGAATGTCTGAAGATGACACTGTGAGTAAGCACTAGACAGAGGTGACCAACTCATTGCACAGAGGCTATCAAATGCGAGTTGTCTTCAGTCATTACTGAACCAATTCATTTAAGATGTGCTGAATTATAAATGGCATTTAAGTTTTTAATTTTCTTTTTGCTGTTTAGCAAAAAGAAGTTAATGTTTTCAAAAGAAAAACATTTGGTTCACGTGAAGTTCCTGAATCCTCTATCCATTCCTTCATTACAGGCTGCTTATTATGTGAGATGACCCCACGTTTCACTTGCACAGAAACAGTAGTGATGGCTGTGGTCTTCTCTGATAATTCAGAAATTAAAATTTTAAGTTGCATCTGTTCAACTTAACTAGCAGAAAAGATGCCAATTCTCAGATGTGTGGTGCTTCTTGGAGCTTTTACTGCTCAGAAATCTAGGCCTTTTGCAAGAATGGACGTGCTATCATCACACTGCCTCTTTGTTCTCACTTTTAAATGACATGCTTGATTCATCTAGGCTTTTTTTTTTCCATGGATAAAGGATAATAATTCAGGTAATGCTTATAAATTCTTTGAAACTATGGTATCCTACTTTAAATTATAGGTGGTTTAAAATTTAGTTTCTGTAGTGATTATGATAAAATATTAAATCGGTACAATTTTCTGTGCTGGAAATTGATTGAACAATAATAATTTGCAATCTTAATGTTCCAGAACCCTGGGGCTGCTGGTAAAGCGGTTGGAGAAGGGTGGAAAAGCCGAACAAGAAAACCTTTTTCGTGAGAATGATTGTATTGTCAGGATTAATGATGGAGACCTCCGGAATAGGAGATTTGAACAGTAAGTTTACTTACCATGTTACGTTTTATTATTTAATCTTTAACACTGCACCTTGCAGTAATTTGAGGAAAATAAGGAAACATTGTCTGAGCTTGCCTTTCCAGTAAAGAAATGATACACAAAGGAACATTAGTGACTTTTAATTTACCAATAATTCAGGATAATTATTGTCTTATAGTATATGCATTTCTCCTTTGATTGATTTTGCACATTATGAATTTTTTCTTCTTGCATTGGTAAACTGTTTATCCTGAGATTCCCATATGACTTTTGCTCTTAGACTTGCAATGCATCGTGTCCAATGTAAGTGGATGATATGGAAACTTTAGTTTTTAACATTTTAAAAATATTTGTGCATTTGTATATGTGAGAACTAAAGGTACTATAGGCAGAAGATTCCTGGGGAAGTTTGAGAGATCATTAATATTTGCTCAGGGGCCACTTAGGCTTGGTAGAATACCAGAACAATCTTTCAGTCAGAAAGATTTTTAAATGTTAAACCAGGTTGTAGTTCACACACAGACAGCTGAAAGAGAAAGCAGAAAAGAGGTATGCAGAAAATGAATGAGCTCAAAGAAGATAATATTGTTCTGAAAACATGTTGAGGGCTAAAAGAATATAATTTATTCTGGTTGTCCTATACTTAATATACATTTGAAATGTTTTTTTTTTATTTCTTTGACTCTAACCTTGATTGGAACACAACTCTACCACATGGCTGTAAGCAACTTGTCTCTGCTTGTGCTGTGGTTCTGAATCACGATTTAAGTCTATGAAGAGATTTACTGACTTTGTGTACTTTGACTTGGGACTTAGAGCTCAATGTCTGTCTGTGCAGGATTAAGCATTTTTTTCCTATTTCTTAACATTATGTTCTGAAAGACTGCTAACTTACAAAAAGTAAAGTGGGAACTAGACCTCTTGAAAGGTTGCATATACTCTTAGCAAATTATGGAAATAGTGTTTATAGAGATTGTAATTTTCATTCTGTTGTCACTGTGATTACTGTTACCACAATTATTGCAATTATCAGGGCTCAAAACAAAAGGGCACCACAGTCCTGCTGTAAAACAGTCTGCATTTCAAGACTGTGGTTAAAATTTTTCCTTTTCTGAATCCAGTATTTGATACGCTAGTTGTTAAGCGTATTTAACCATTGCGTTGCCCTAAGGCAATAAACATTAGCAAAAAGCAGACCAAGGAGGCTAGTGAACAGATTCAAGTTTTATGGTTTATGCTTGAGTGTGATGTGTCTGTCAGCTCGTGTTGCTTAATTAACATTAGTAATTATGCTTATAATGTCTCGTAGTCTGCCAGTCCTAATTTGCTAATTTTCTGTTCATTCTGAAACCCAGAGCACAGCATATGTTTCGCCAAGCCATGCGTACGCCTTTCATTTGGTTCCACGTGGTCCCTGCGGCAAATAAAGAGCAGTATGAGCAGTTGTCCCAGAGCGAGAAGAACACGTACTACTGCAGCCGGGTCAGCCCCGAGGCCCACTACGCTGACGGCAAAAGTATTAACAGTCCTGGACTGCACACCTTACAGAGAATGTCTCGAGCGGGTAACCAGCCCGACCCGACAGACTGCTACTCGCTGCTACCTCATAGCGTCAATTCATCAGGGAAACCACCCTCAGGCCTGCTGCCCTCACCTCAGAAAGTTCTCGCCTCCACTGCAAACAGTGGCTATAACACCAAAAAGATAGGGAAGAGACTCAGTATACAGCTGAGAAAAGGTAAGGCACCAGTGTGCTCCTCCTGTAGCATGAGGTGTGCACGTGGAGCGTATGGGCGTGTGGCCCGTGCCGTTCTGTGGGGCAGGTCAGCTTCCAGCAGCATGGGGGTTGTGATGGGTTGATAATGGAAGCCAAGGGGCTGATTTTTCCCTGATAACACACCCAGGAGTCCAACCATGTGTTGGCTGTGTGTGGTATGTTTGCAAAAGGCTGTTTTAAAGAGTGCTTTAACATTTTTTCTGTCTCAGTGAATAGAGAAGTGCAGTAAGTGCTACAGATTCTGTTGGCCAAGATGCAGGGAGTGGTGAACTATTTAATACAAATAAATAAGCTAAATAGCCCATATTCTGTACTTTACAGTTGTCATGACTTCTCAGGTTGACTGACTGTGGTTTTGCCATTACATTTCAAGAGTGTGTTGGATCCAGTTGGTGAATTGGATTTTCTAATTTCCAGCTAAAGGTTTCCTTCATTCCACTCAGATGTGAAAGTCTTAATGGTTGAGATGTAATGTGATATTTCCTATCTTGGCCCTTATGCTCCTGTAATTCAAAGGGAGGTGAGAGACTATTTAAGGGCAGAGGAGAAAGCGATGTGTGCTTATCTCAACATCTGTGTTACGTGGGCACATGTAGATGCATGGATACAAAAGTGGAATTTTTAGGATGTATTGAATGTCCTAGAGTGATAAAATTTGGTATTTTTGTGTAGTTACCATCTAGATGCTTTTAAGACAGTTTGAAGTATAATCAAATCACATTTAGATGCAAGTGTTTCTTAGCTCTTGGAAATTATTTTTTAAAAGGATTATACATGCTGGGAGCTTTATATTAAAATGGGCATATTTAAGTTTAGATACAAATTTTCTCTGGCAGCAAGAATAGGGTTTGCATTATACAGCAAAATGTTTACTCATGTGACAGTTTTCTCCATGAACTCAAAGTATGTTCCCCTCAGGATATCTTATGTGGTTATTGTTGATAATTTTTATTAATTATTTTTTTACTGAAAGGTATCAAAGACAATGCATTGAGTGGTAGAGATTTTCCATTTTCACAGGTACCAGGCTAGTTGTCACATTATCGTTATGCTTTTCTTTCTGTGAACTTCGTGTGAACCACCAGATTGCTTCTTTCTGGTTGCTGAATTTTAAGCTCTACAAACTTGGATGACATAAGGTTGAGTTGACAGTTTGCTTCTGTTGTTGATGCTCCTTCAAGAAATTCTTTAGGCCATCAGCTCAGATCAGCCTGCTTGGACAAATATATTGTTATTGACTGAGTAAGGAATTGCTGGGCTTACAAATATGATTTTGGTCACTACAGTGGAAATATACATTTCATATAATATATAAGCACCAACAAATGAATATAGAATATGGGAACACAGTATTTTTGCATGAAATAGCTACTCAAAAGATACAAGAATATAATTTTGATGTGTTATGGATTCTTTGACAGGGAAGTGAGGTTATGTTTTGGTCATCTTGCACTGAATACTGTTTCATAAATACTCTGTCCACTTCTGTAATGCAATTTAGCCTTGCTGGCACCAATATATGAGATGGATTTGGAGTGAAGAAGATGCATCGCTACCTGTTGATGGGAAGTGAACTGTAAGATACTTTAACATCTAGTTCACACCAGAGAAATTTGATGGCTTTTATGCTAGTAAAAGGTTTGAAATCTATATCTAGAATATATTTTAGAAATATAGAGGAGACATTTGTTCCTAATAGTTTGCTCATGTGAGAATACAACTTACAAAGTAGTGGCACCTGGCTCAGATTAAAGACAGACAGGCAGAAACTATTTAGTAAGTGTACTGTGTTTTATGTGTGGTGATATTAAAAAAAACAAAAAAAAGAGTGCATAAGGAAGGATACTTTTTTTTTTTATTGTTGCTGTCTTTCATTTGGTAATATCCACTGTAGAAAGAGGCATATCCTTCCATTGTGGCTTTCATTTGATCACTCTGAGAACATACGTGTGGAGCAGCAAATGAAGCAAAACGCTTAAGGATGCCCCCAAGTTGTTTGTTATAAATATGATTGCCATAGGAATGTTGATTGTCTTTGATTATTTCTAATGAAGGATGTTTTAATAATATAGGGCTTTACAGATATTTAACAAATGTGCTTTCTTTGTAGCTAACAGACAGCAGTTATTTTACCAATTACCTTCATTAGATTAAAAACTCCTTGTGGGGTGCATTAAGGCATACAAGCATGCAAAGCTTCATCTTGAAATTCACTTTTGATTTAACCTGATATAGTATATGAGAATGGACTATTTTTTAAAACAGACAGACCTTCTTTATTATGGCTGTCTTTCTATATATTGCATAAGCTTTATTGTATAAAATGACATTGTAAGATAAGCCTGCAGTATGTGCTTCTGTAATTATGATTTCTTAATATTTATTGCTGTTTTGGCATTTTAAAATAGCCTGAACTTTCATAGAATTTAGCTGTTTAATAAAGTCAGAAGAGAAGGTCAGTCATATGTTTCAGTCAATGCAGAATGTTTGTTGGTTTTCTAAATGAAAATGGATATCTGTTTATCTTTCCTTAAAGGTCAGGGCCTGAACTTTTAGCATATAGATGTAGGGGTTATTGCTGATATTCTAATGCCATTAAGGCTGTATAACAGTGTAGCTTAATAGCTCACACAAATTAAGATAGTGCAAGACATGACAGTGAGCCTATATATTTATGACAGTGAGATATATTTTGGTGTAAGCTGATACACAGTAAGTATAAATAAGTAAAAATTATTCTATACAGCTAATATATAGAGAAAATAAGACTGCTGATATAACACTCACAGTGTTAGGACAAATTTTGACCTCATACACACCAGAACAATTCCAGAGTGTTTTTTCTTTGCCTGCAAGGGTTTGAGCCAGTGCAATTGAGCTAAATATAGTCCAACGCATATAAGTAATAAGTAACCAACTGTGCAACAAATGATCTTAAGGCTTAGCCTTTGAGCACTGAGTAACTCGCAGCATTTAGCCCAATACTTGCTAAAATATTCAGAATACTGATTCTCAAGTGGACATTGTATTACTCAGATTTCATATATCCTGGTTTTGACACCACTGTACTAAGACAAGCCTGAATTGCTTAGTCTTTAAATTAGCATAATTTGATTTGCTTGCCCTTAACTATAATGTTCATTGCATCCGATTATTTCTATCTATAACTACATATTTGTCTAGCTAAATTAAATATATAATTGTCAAAGTATAATGTCAAAACATAGCTCTTGTTTTTTAACTTGGGCCTAGTTCCACCAAATATTGTATTGGTTTTGGTGTGAAGTACTCAGTGCATCGGGACTTCAGTCCACATCCCTTGGCTTCCAGAGGGTGACTTGCTGCAGCACAGCTGTAGGAATCAGCACGTGCATCATGGAGAGGATGCTGCAGCTGTGTCCACGGAGGTGGTCTGAGTCCTGGGAGGAAGGAGGCACCTTTGTGCAGTGCAACAGAGAAAAGGGGTTAAACTGTAGATTTGAGAAGGATTATGAGACGTGTTGTTCTTCAGAGTTTCTTGTTGGTTTGCTGGCCTTTCTGTGATTAATAATGCTCCATCTTACATACGAAGCAGAGCTTAAACACTCCAAGTCTCACCAGGTGACTAGGCATTCAGTGTTAGAGTGCAGTGACACAGCCAAGTTCCTTTTTGCAACTAGTCATTAGAGAGACCAGTAAGATGCCATGGCTAGTTTGGGAGTGTGCTCATTTAAAACTACATCATATTTGCTATGGAGTAAAGCACAGATATGGACAATTACTTGTTCTGCTTGGGTAAACAGTGGGTGCAAGACAGGACCCTGAACTTGCCTGTAAGATACCCTGCATCATATATCTGAAGTGTACAGATTTACATGCATTTTTCATCATACTCTCTTGTTACCCCACAGTTTTTTTAGCCAGATTTGAACTGACATTCTACATTTTTGTTTAAAAAAATTGTTTTGTTTCTTTTGAAGTGATATGTTCTCTTAGGCTGATTTTATAATTCCTGTTCAGATTCAGTAGACGTGTTTGTCACTTTTGAAATGAAGCATGTAGATTCCTAAATTACTTAGGTGACCTTGAGAAATGTGATTCAAAAGTGAAACAATTTTGGGCATTACTAGCCACTGAAGAAATGTAAACAGCATCAAGTTTCATCTTTCTATTTTTTTAAAAACACTTTTTTATCACTGTTTATTGGCAGGGTGTAACAAAAAAGGGAAGAATGTTTCTATGAGGTGGATCAAAGACCTTGAGAGATCTGAGCTTTGCTTAGAGAAAAAAAAGTTGTTGCAAATCACTCAACTACATGAAAATAAACATGCAATTAATTTGTCTTGATTGTGCATGCGACTGCAGAAATTTTATGGGGAGCTGAGCAGTCAGCCTTCTAAGCAGTCATTTGCATGTACAGTTACCCTGTCTACACATACCCAAATTCTGGGTTTAAACTAGGAGCAGTAAAATAAGTTTTCAGGAAGTGTCTAAAATGGTCATGCATTAGTTTAGTGAAGCCTCTGACAATAAAGGGAACATATTTACTCAGCTCTAGCATGAGATCCAGCCATAATAAAAACTGCTTTTGAGCATAAAACAGTAGGATAATTACTTCAGCAATCACCCATCTGTAGACAGGTCTCAAAAAAGCATCTACTGTGGAAAGGCAGGAACATGAAATGCTTGGAAGGAGTGTGTCTACTCTGGTTATTATCAGAGAGTGTTTGGCCTTTCTGCTTAGTTTTATTGTAATGTTGTCTCTCTCCTTAATCTGGATCATTTTATAATCTAATGCTTTCATTAAGTGGGGAAGCTGCATTTTGTAATTTTTGTGATTTAGTGCCACAGGGTGTTTATGTATATAACCAACCTCCCTTGTTGTTTTTGGAAAGGAAATATGTATGCTTTGTTTTTCATGAAGAATCTACACTTTTCCTTAACAATCCTTTATTCCTTCTGAGGACTGTTCACCCCCATGGATTTTCCATCCTTGCTTTTTATTTCTGGCAGTGAAAATTTAGACTTGCAGTGGTTGCTGGATAAGGGACGCACAACTTGTCTTGCACAATAGCCTTAGAAAGTTGTTATTGCCAGAGCCACTTTTTGCACAATCAAGAAGACAATACTAGTTAGGACAGTCTTTGCTGGGAGATAACAGAAAGTCTAGCCACCTCTAGTAAGATTTAATACATTTTTCTAACATCCTATCAGTTTATGATCAGTCTGATTCCAAATCATATGATTTTTTTAAATATGAATTTAATTACATTAACGTCTCACCCTACACCTTCATGCTAATAGAACGTTTTGTCTCTGAAACATCAATTCTGCCCCTCTTCTGTTGCTAGAACATAGTTCTTTAATTATTGTTACTGCCCTTTTTATTCACCTAGAACTACTTTGTCTTCAGCTCAGAGCTGGCTGACCTCTTGAGGGTAATTCAACCTTAAAAGCTATGCCACATTCAAGAAAAAAAGAGAGCTCTAAGTTGTTGAGAGAAGAAGCCTAAGAATTTGAATTGCACAAGTTACTGGGTAATTCTTAAATGTTATTATCACTTGGTGTAATTTGATCATCAGAGATGACAACTATGGAGGGAGGAAGAAGTTTTCTATCCTTCATCTTTTTAAAATCTGTAAAAGATTGAGCTGAACATAGTTCAAATAATCTAGACCTTGCAAAGCAAAGCTCCTAGCTTTGAGTAAGATAACTCCCGTGTTTACAAAAATATGGAAGTTCCTTCTGTTTTCTACTCGTGTTCTGTTTCTGCCTGTATGTAGGTCCGGTTTCTCCTGTACTATTAGTATAAATCAGAGATATCAGAGGAGCCTGCAGTATGTTTGCACAGATCCCTCATTATTATAATGCAGCATTATACCCTGAGAACTGAAAACATTTTAGCAGCCGGAAGATATTTAGGTCCTATATACATTTCTATCAACAGGAGAACTGAAATGTATGCAGGGCCGATAGCTAAATCAGTTGATGTGTATAAAAAGGAAAAAACCCTGAAAGCCAATCCAGTCACAGAAGTCATATTTATTTTTGGCCTCAGCTGAATGTATCCATTTATTTCCCAGTCTCGTGAACATCTAATTTATATATGCATATATATATATATGCATAGATATGCATATATATATATATGCATAGAAGCTTATGAAGCTGTATTAAACAGCTAAGGGCAGCTATGGTGCATGGATAGTAAGATGGAAAGGTAAAAGTAAAACGTCACCCAAAAGCTGCCTTATGCAAAGCTCTATAGATCAGCATAGCAAAGCGTAGCCCAGTTGAGACCCCTTCTCTCCACAGAAACAAGTAATTAAAATTTTCTTCTGCTATTATCTGGGCTCAGTGTGGATTTGTGGTGTTCTGCCGGCTTTGGTAAAGGCTTTCTGGAGATTTGACAGCAGAAAATGCCACATTCCAAATTTATATTCTGTGTGCATTTGTAAGGTGAACATTTCAACTTCTGTTTTTTCTGTGGGGGTTTAAAGTGGAGTGTGTGAACCAGACATCTATAATGACATCGTTATCAGGCTGTGGGGATTAAGCCTATTAATAATGAAATATTGTCCTGGGTGTGCTGTCATGTTCAGACATTACGTTAGAAATCTTAGCATACAAAATCTGTACTCAAAGAACAGTATTCAACACTGATCCTTAAAATAAGAAAAAGATAAATTCCATAAAAAGATGTGACTTAATAAAACCTTGTATTTATACAGATCATCTTCACATGTTGCAACCAGTTAAAGAGCCCTACAAATGTTTGAAGAACCATTAAAATTGTGAGGTCTCCAAAGTAAAATATGGATGTTATGAGATCTAGGTTTTTTTTGTCTCTGTGCAATAGCACTGATAACTTTGATATCGGCCTGAAAGTGGATGAAGGCTTTCAAATTCAAATGTCAGTTTTTCAACTGTCTTGAATGATGCAGAATGAAGGGAGGCTGTCCCACAATAATTAAACTAGAGGAAATGATCTAAAACTCCTGAACAATACATGCTGCATATACATGAGGACTTATATATGTTCAAATTGAATATTTTAAAAGGTTATGTCACCTCGAGCCTTGTCATTTACTTCTTAATGTATTATCATCTTGATAATAAAGTATGTTGTACTAAATTTTAATCAAATGTAATTGTGCAGATTTCAGAAACCTGTGTGTAGCCTACTCTTGACGATATTAGACTCCTGCTTCCTTTTCACATGTGAATAGTAGGTAAAAAAGCTCAGTTAAAAAACAGATTTGGCAAATGAACAGGGGGAGCAGTAAGATAGAAATTAGTTCAGGCTTTAACCTTGTGGTGTGTTGAACTTGGCTGGATAGGGGAGAAAAAATAGAATGGAAATCTCATGGTTCAGGGTAAGGACAGGGAGAGATCACTTACCAATTAATGTCACAGGCACAACAGATTTGACTTAGGGAAATTAATTTATTGCCAATCAAATCAGAGCAGGACAATGAGAGATCTTAAAACACCTCCTCCCAACCCTCCCTTCTTCCTGGGCTCATTTGCACTCCCGTATTCTCTACTTTGTGAATCCCAGAGCTAGTGATGACCCGAGGTACACTTCGATAACCAGCTACAGGCATAATTTCACTGAAATACAAGTAAACGTCAGTTTCCATATTGAGTGGACACCCTTTCTGGATTTCTCCAGGTCATCCTCAAGGTCTCCGTTTTGCTTGAGTTAGTCTTAGCCAAGTGTAGTCAGTCACCTGAATGCACAGCAGGACCTGAGAAGTGGCAGCCTGGCTCTGCTCCCTGCCTGTGTGGCAGAAGGTGGGTGGAACCAGCGAGAGCTGGAGTGAAGCCCCGGAGTGGAGGAGCTGTTGACAGAAAACAGCCTGAGGTCCTTGAAGCAGAAGAAACGAGACCACTGAGCTCCGCTTCTGTCTGTCACCTGCTGGTGTCCATAAGTGAGCTGACAAAGCCCCATGGCCAACATGGCCAACTACATTGCTGAAAGAGTTGGGAAACAGAAAGAAAAGATTATTCACAAGATCCAGATTGACAAGGGGGAAGACAGCGGTAGGATATCAGATCTACTTTGTTCTGATTCCTTGTCACTCTGCTTATCCGAAATAGAAAGTTGGAAATGTGGCAATGACTTGGAAATCGTTGGAATAGCAAGTTGCAAGGAGGGCCTGCTGAGCCACCTGTGCCAAGACTCAGTGCTTCAGCTACAGCATTCCTATATATGCCTTCTTTTTTCATTTTTTTCTTTTTTCCTTTTTTATTCTTTTTTTTTCCATGCAATATTGCTTACATTTTACATAGGTATTTTTATGGGCTGTATCAGTGAGGTATATGTATACATACTGGATAAAAATAATATGCAATCTATATAATGTGCATTTTACCAAGTACTATTCTACATTCTTTATGCAGGTACAGAAGGCTTGGGATTTAGCATTACTTCAAGAGATGTCCCAATCGGTGGCTCTGCTCCAATTTATGTGAAAAACATCCTTCCCAGAGGTGCAGCTATTCAAGATGGGAGACTAAAGGCTGGAGACCGATTAATTGAGGTGATGAAGTGTTATATGTTAGTTGTCCATATTTTGGCATGAGTCCATGCAGTAGTTCACTTCCAAAGCCTCTTAGTAGTTTATGTTCCAGGAAAATGTTTCCCCTTTTTTTTTTTTTTTTTTTTTTTTAATTTTCTTTGATTTTTTTAGGTGACAGACCAAAGGCTGTGCATTTTTGGTACATAACTGTTTTCAGAGCTGGATGCAGACGTACTATGAAAATAAGAGCTTACATATCCTGTGTGAATATAGTGTCTTAGTCTTGCATTGCTGTTTAGGAATAAGGTGACACAAATCGATTGCTACCTAATAAGCGGCATTAAGTCATCATGGAGTGACAGACCAGAAAATACTGAAGATGTTGCAAGTATGGAAAACGATAAGCTGAAAAGGTTTAGTGAATTAACTGAAAGGGACAACGTAAGAGGAGGGTAGTGCTACAGAAAATCAAGGCCACTTCCCTCCCGAGGGGAAGATGTCCTCAAAGGAATTAAATTTGTCTTAGATAGGTGCACAGCAGAGATCCTCCTGCAAATCTAGCTGGAGTGTTATAAGATGTTACCACCCACAGCTTTTCATTACTGTCCCTAAGCCAAATGACACTGGAGGTACAGCTGAGACTGTAACTGTCTCTCAGAGCCCTAACTTCACTTTACTGCCAAACTGGCAAAGTCAGCTTGAATTGCTGCTGGAGGATAGTCCTGTGTAATTACTATAATTCATGGTAACCCAGTTGACTTGGGTAGAAAGGGACTCAGAACCTTTTAAGACAACAGTTAACAGCATCTCAACTGTGTGAGCTGTGACCTTACAAGGGGAAAGAAAAAGATTATCTGCTGACTACTTCTGAGCGCCATGCTCATTTGCTTAACACCATTTGCTGATTTGCCTTATATTCTGAAAATATTTCTGAACAGGCAAGCCTGAGAATATCTATTTTTCTCTGGCTTGTCCCTTATTCAAGGTAGCTCACAGAGTGGGAAATTTACCTGATGTATCCCATACCTTTCTGTACTGGTAGCTGGTATGTGGAGGCCAAGAGGCTGGATGACTGAAAAAAGGCAAAGGTAACTGCTCCAAAGTTCTTTTTGGGGAAAAAAAATATTTTCTACTTTTGACACTATTTATTATGCAAGATATATTTGGAAGATATGTGTAACAACAAGGCATGTGGAAACAGGGCCAGATTTGGATCACACTTTGATTTCATCAAAGGATTTTTGTGCAGAAATTCTGGTAAAAAATAGTGGTGGATGGAGTATACAGCTGCTGCTAAAGAGGAGGGAAGTATAACTGTCTTGCTTCTTACTTGTATTTGCATGTAAAGAATGTGTGTTTAATTACTTCTAATGGAAGCTGTACTGAGCCAATAAGCAGATTGCTTCAGTGAGGTTTTTGTTAAGTACTGTCCGCTATGATTCCCATGACTTTTCAGTATGAATTGCTACAGGTTTTCCTGTTTTGGACTCCTATCAATTTCTAATATTTCCTTTGTTACAGGTAAATGGAGTTGATTTAACGGGCAAAACTCAAGAAGAAGTTGTGTCCTTGCTGAGAAGCACCAAGATGGGAGGGACTGTTGGCCTTCTGATTTTTCGTCAGGAAGAAACATTCCATCCAAGGGAACTGGTGCGTAAAATAGAGAGCAGCTAAGAGATTTAGATGACTATGAGCAAATGATTTGGTCTTGTCACCTGCTAGTGAATATGCATGGCCAGCACTGAATATAGGAAAAAAACCCCAGCTATTTCACTTTATTTAGAACGTTTTACATGAATGTTTTTTATTGTCTTTGAGACCTGTTACTGAAATTAAATATTTGTTAGTAATGTATAAGTGAGAGTTTTATTTTAATTGAAAATGTTTATTATAGAAAAAAAACTATTGTATGGACATTTTTGCATGCATGCAGACAAGTAGATTATTTCATATCTTTCATGTGGACAAATCTGTTTGAAAGCCTGCCATTTGTCCCACTACTTGCTCACTAAAATATTTCAGAGCATATACTACTATGCTAAAATAGCATATGTAAATACCTTTCTATCAAAAAGTGGAATATATAAGAAATAGTAGCCTTTTTTGAATATAAATGCAATCTCTGTGGAATGGAAACCCTGCAGTTATTAATTTAGCAGGGTAATTCAGAAAATGTTTATGAGGAATTTACATGAAATGGAAATAAAATGATGTTTCATACTCTACCTGTTCCACTTGCATAGTGTATACAGATATTTCTCTGATAATTATTCAAGATAATTTCAGTTATGAAAAGGTAGACTGTGAATGCAGCAGTCTTACTGTGTTCTTTATTCAATTAAACTGCTGAATGTATTTATTATTTGTACTATCATATCTATATATAGCTCTAAAAAATAACTTATTTGGCTGAATTGTTGTGAAAAGATAGACCAATATAAGTATAATTAAAAGTTTTCTTTTTTTTTTTTTTAATGGCATTTGTGTTATTTTGAGTGCAAAGAGAATGAATTTGTGTTTGACCATTTCAAGTCATTAAACATTAGCCTTTTACTTTTCAAAACTACAATTAAAGATAGGAAATCAGAGTGGCAGGGAAGGCTGCAAACGAACCACACTTCTTCCTTAATGTTCTTGCAACATGACCTCAGGTATTGAAGTGGAAGCTGTTATAAAATACAGAGAAATTAACAATTTGAAATATTATGCTCTATCTTATTACTGGAACTGTAAAAACAATCTGTTTATAAGTTCCTATGATGTAATTTTCACAGTATTGCTATCTTTCATACAAGTGAATGAAAATGCTTTTAAACTTTTTTAAATAAACGTAGAAGTAAGAAAATGTCTTAATTTTTGTGTATATTATTTCTACAGTAAAATGAGGAAATTATAATGCATAACTTAATACGATACTTTGTTTAAATAATTGTAAACAAATATATGATGTGAGTAATGCAGAGATTTAATAATATTACTTGATGTAGTATTAAAAAATAACAGCAAATCACCCCCTTAAATGAGTTCAACCTCAGCAGCCTCCCTGCTGCTGCTGCTCAGGCAATATTGTCTCAGCTATTTTGGCAAACACCAGCATGGGGAAGCCAGATCTCACTGTGGCTGTGTCAGATACTAGGTGGACTCTGCACTGTGGAGTCGGGGATCAGATCTGAACTGAAGTATGTTTCTGTAGCTCCAGTTGAGCAAACAACACTGTAAGGATCTGACAGTATGTGTGTGATGATCCTCTGTTGCATAAGAATTTGTTTGCATTTTGACATAAAGAAATGTTAGGTGAACTTTGCTGACAGCTGTCAAAGAGCAGAAGCAAAACTGCTGGGGAAGGTGTTGAACTAAAACCCATCATAAGGGCTTTTTTTTTCTTCTCTGGTAAGAAATAATCTTAAAAGAAAAAAAAAAAAGTCTTTGACCAGCTCCTTTGTCTTTTTACTAGCTTTATGTATGAGAAAAAAAAAAAAGAAAATTAGTCTTAAAGGAGGGAGGGGAATTATCTGAAGTCGTATCACTTCATCTTTTTCATATGTAAAGCTTCTTTGGCCACTTAGGAACAATTTGTCTTTGCATCCTTCCCCTATTTCTGTCATATCTTCTACATTTGTATGCTTTAAATACTAACTGAATGAGATGTGTCTCAGAAACCATATGCATAAAATCATGTTATTTGATACTACTATTCATCTCAAGAAAGGGCAGGATTTACTCTTGCTTGCTGAGAAGCATTTAGTATTAAAACCATTTTATATTTGCCAAAATTTGTACAGATATAATCTCAATAAAAGAGGTGTTTAGATTTTATGTTTTGGGTTATGGCTTTTTGAATGACTTTTGAAAAGTTATTTATCCTTGGGTTTCTTTATAAGTAAAATGAAGATAATAAACTTTCAGGAGAGGTGTGGAATTTTATGTCTTTGATTTATGTTGCCATTATTGTCTGGAAGGGACCTATGAAAATGTGTAGTTGTATCTAAAATTTATGGGAATGTTAAGCTGAGCCCCTTTAGGTCAATATGGGATATTTGTAGCTTTTGTGGTCAGGTTAGGGTGATTATGTGTGATGGACAACCATCATCCAGGGCAGCAGATCGTGGTACAAGTGACTAAAATGTGGAAGCAAGGAATAAAATCAAATCTGCATAGTCAGCTTTTCTAACCAGTGAGATCTGGTGGAAGGATTATGGTTCTCCAGAATACCAGGCATTTTATTGTTTCCAGAGTTACCTAATTCCAGATAGGTAATATATCCTTGTCCACATATAAAGCTTGACCACATCAGTGTGAGAAGCAGGTTGTCTCTTAAAAATCTTCCCTCCATGCTCCCTTCCTTTATGAACGGGTTGAGGATTGTTCTGGTTAATACGAGTTCCTGTCATACTGTTGTTAACTCACATAACCAAACATAACTTGCTGTGAAGGATTTTCATAGAGCCTACTACAGACTATATGAATCCACTGAAGGTTTGACTTGGGTTATTTAGCTTTTGAGCTAAATTCTCAGTATCAGCAGAGACTGGCTGGCAGAGTTAGTCTCCCGTATCCCACAAGTTAGTATGCCTATTACTACTTCTAAGTCCTTTTCACATTCCTGGTAGTTGGCTACTTCATTGGTTTTTTTTCATTAGTAGTTGGCTGCAGGTTAAAGCTAACGATGTTTATGTTACTAATTGGCCATTACATTTTTGTGTGTAATCATTTGAATTTTCTTCAAAACAGTCCAAAGCAAAAAAAGTCCAGTAAACCCTGTCATTTCATTTTGGCCCAGAAAAAGAAATGGAAAGAAATTGCTGCTTGGCCTGAAAATGAACAGCCAGAGAGCAGCAAGGCGGCTCCTAGGTGCTCAGGGGGGGTTTTACTGTGGGCGGACATGGGCTCGGGAGAGTAATAGTTCCTTGTGGGTTTCCAGAATTGGTTAGGGGGTGCAGATGTGTGATGTGTGTTTGCCTTATGTGTCCTGACACACAGATGAGGAATGCAAAGTATAGGAGGGTCCATCTGTGGTGGACTGAAAGTATCCCCCTGTCCTGGGATATCCAGTGCTGTAGTTTGGGTACATCCAAACATGTTCAAAAGAGGGATTCCTTGTTAAAATAACAGTGGATATTCTAAAAAATGCTACTTATTCAGAACATTTGGGAAGGTTCATCTGAGATGCTGAGGTAGTTCCCTGAGAACTCCAAAACAGAAGGGAAAGGCGGGGGGGAGAACATCCCTGAATAAGAAAATTCCACCAACTAGAAAGTGGTGCAAGCAGCTGTGATTCTTCCTTGGCCAGAGAGTCAGCTCCTTTGCAGCCAGATAAAGTCAGGTAGATGCACTGGCCTAAGATCACTGGAGGTTATTTTTGTTTGCCTCTCATTTAGTGCTTGTTTAGCCAAATTTGTTTCCAGGGGTGTGATGAACACTGTAATTTTCCATTACCACGTCACATCAGAATTAGAGCTCTTTGTTTATTCCCCTGCTGATAGATAGTATATGTCGTATGTAGTCGTGTTCTTATTTATTTTTTTTACTTCCTTTAGAATGCAGAACAAAGCCAGTCACAAATTCCAAAGGAAACGGTAAGAGCTTTGTCTTTTCCATCCTGGAAGACTCCCAAATGTTTTTAAATTGATATGGCACTTCTCCATCAAAGTTTCACAGATCCTCCTTCCACCTTATATACTGTAGATGGCTCTCTCTAGCTTTACATTTTAAATGTGTTTTTTAATGTAATTTCAAATACTGTTTGAATATTGTATACAATTCAGTTACATTATATATGTTCAAGTGCTATTTGAAATTACATCTCTTCTATACAGCCAAAGGCCTAAAGTTGGAATAAGAGTAGACTTTTAGCTTGGGTTACCTGTTAAAACTAATTGTTTAAATTATGATTATGTAACTGAAACCTGAGATACAGAGAAATTAGGCAGTTTCCATTTAAGCCTCAGTTGTATCCTGATAGCAAACTACTGTTTGTTAGCTGTTTTTAAGAAACCGTAAGGAATTAGTATAAAGCTTAACCCTTTGATGGCTGTAACAGGTTTGTATGTGATGTGTCAGTGAGGCTGTATGTTGAGGTTATACACTGTTTATATACCTTATTTTAGTCAGTGGAACAGGATCAGTCTGAATACATATTATACTAATATATGCAAAAAGTTTGTCTACAGTAAAAGGTTTATTTTATGAAATATTAAGAGAGGGTATAACTAATAAATCAACTTAAGCTCCATTCAATTAGGTAACTGTTTTAAAATTAAATTAGATTATGGAGAAGTTAAGAGGATTCGTGCTGGGATTTGAAATTAGGCTGTTGAAAAACAGAAATAAAACTTTTCTCTATGATTCAGAATTCTTACCAGCAATTGTGAGATGGTGTCTGGGATAAAAAGAAAGTCAAGACGAGGTAAAGAGATGTGAGAACGATCTCAGTGAGCTAGTCAAGGGTACGTTGCCTGATACTATTAATGCTTCAGGCCAATGGAACGTAACTGCTAAAATAGGTGTTTGGGTTGAATGTTAGCAAGACCCACTTTTATCCTTCCAGCTTTTGATGTCCTTCTAGTCTGAAAGGCATCTGCATAAGGGCTCTACAAAATCATGGCTGTATCATTGTTTCAGACATGCCTTGCAGTATGTTTTTAGTACATCTCAGTAGAGTATGTATGTTTTTATCTTCATAGTGTCTTACCACATACTGCTGATGTGTAAGGAGATCAAAGATCAAAGCCCAGGACAGAATCTCTGCCTGTAATTGAATATAATTCAGAATAATTTGTGAGTGCAGCCTTATGAAAGTTTGCTGGTTTTAGGAGTTGAAATTCTGCCCCAAAAAGCTTCCTAAGATTAGGCAGATTGCCTACAATGTGTTTACACAAATCAGTTGCTCTTCTCTTGCAAAGTTAATGTTTTGTAGCAAATTCCATGATGAAATCCTTTTTCTGCCATTATTGGAACCAACATTTTGACTTCATCTAACGAAATACCAACAGAAAATAAATATCTCTCATTTGTTCTCTATAGACTTAAGCTAAATTTGCTTGTGAACCAAGACGGACAGGGAGTGTACAAGTAGATAGGAATTCCTGAAAAACTAACCAGAAGGCCCTAGCAAGTCATGGAGACATGAAAGTGAATTGGGAAACATGTGGAGATGTGTTTGATTAGTGAGAGAATGAAACTAGAAAGCTGGTCAATATGAATATGTTTTTTTGCATAATGTCTTGGGTTTTTCATTTACTATTAGGTGGGATTTTTTTTTTGTTATTTATTTGAATGGTCAGAGGGACAGTAATCAATAGTAGGAACAATAGGTCTCTTTACGTTTGCCTGTTAGGTAGGAATAAGAACTGGACTAAACATGAAAGGTGTCAGTGAGTATTTATAGTGCACAATGCTTTTGCACTTGCCTCCCTTATTCCAATCTACTTTGCTTTGGATAAATGTGATACTTCATTTCTAAAGAATTCACTTTCCTCAGCTGCACATTAATAATACAGATACACACTTTTTAAATTATTATTTTTGAAACTATTTTTCCTTGCTTTCCTTTATTCTCCTTGGTTCTGCCTCAATTCCTATTTATTCATCCTCTGTCTACATTTCAGGTATTCGAGATGTCTATTGCAATTTCTATTTCTGTGCCTGCTCTGATCTTTGGGCGTTTAGTTGTTAGATTTTAGTCTTCAAGTGTCAAGGACTTGATAGTAGAAAGGAAAAAAATCAACAACAAAAAAAGCATGATGAAAGGAGGAAAGCTATAGAAATGAGAGAGGTGAAATACAAGTCTGTTTTTAATTTAAAGGCAAAATGGTTGTAATTTTTTTTTCTTGTTATGCCCTTATGGGGAAATAGAAACAAAAATGCACCTTTGAAATTAAAAAAGAAAAAAAAAAAAACCCTCTTGAAAATGGAAGGCCTGAAATAAAATTTATATGTCAATCCCAAAATATAAAGCCTAATTTATCAGCATATCATTAACACTCAGAGGATACATTCATGTAACTGTTACTTTGAAATGATTTGCATTAATATTGTGGCACTTAGATGCAGCACGTAGTCTTCATGTATATAGTAAAAGAAAACCTTGAAAATTATTTTTTTCTTAATTTATTTGTGGCCTAAAATCCTTGAGGGAATTAATTGTCACTATCCATTAAAGGAAAGCTTATGACCTCATGCGTTGCACACTATCACAGACTACAGATTCTTATATTCTCATTCTTCAGCTTCCATATGAGGAGTTTCTGTGACTTGCTAAGCTCGTAGAATTTAAGCTTTGCTCTCCAGTTATCCATAAGAAATACAAATTAATAATGCAACTTCAGCTTCTATCTAGTAACTGTCCCCTGGTGAAAGCAGCACTGCTGCTTTTACCTTCTGTCTTGCTGACGAACAGAACAGGAGCTCTGTATATTCCTGAAGCAAGGAAATCTCCCCTGTCTTAGTTGGAAGGTTTTTTCACCCAGGCACGAGTTTGTGCCATTTGTACGGCTGGTGACAACATGGAGCAGATGCACCTATTTCTAAACATGATGATTATTTGGAATGTAAGAGATTGACCGTAATATGAAAAGTAGTAATTTATCATTATAACATTTCTGTTTCTAAGCATAATTATCTAAATCTTATTACAGAGCATTGAAATGAACTGTTAATTATGCTATGTAAAACATCTGCCAATTAATTTTTCCTCATACTCTTTGAAAGTCAGTAGTTTTTCAGTAATATTTTGCTTTTACAATTGCCATTCACCAGTGTCTGAATTCAGAACTGGCAAGTTAACTTTTATATCAGCATAATGCTAGAAAAATAACAATTATTGGGTAAGTAAGTATTTCTGGGGAGTGTTGTCTGTTGGTAAAAAGAGATTCAAAGTTAGGATTCAGGATTTCATTTCATGATTTTTGCACTCAGCAGCATGAGAAAGCTTCAGTTTTCTGTTCTCATTTGTTTTTCTGTCAAATTGCTGTAAGTGAGCAGAATGTTATGAATTTCAGCGAGTGCAGGATTCGCAACAGTGACATAACAAGA
>NW_008588942.1:98761-171917 GCF_000691845.1 Merops nubicus
TTGGAACAATATATAAATGTTTAGCAGCCCTGATAGAAATTGCAAATGGGATTGTTTTTTATTTTCTTCAGAACTCAAACACTCCTGTTATTATCTAAACTTCATTTTGGTCACCATGATTTTTCTGAATCCAAGGAAAATGTCGTGGATAAACCTATCAGCATTTTTGGGTTCAGTTGCTCTTCTTGCCGTAGACTTCACTGTGTGATTCTGAGCAGATTGGGTAGCTACATTTTTTATGAGAGAATTGGTCACTTATAGGAATGGGGCAATACTACTGGTCAGAGGCATTTTTTAGAACTCATGCGTAGTTATTTTTGTACACTCTTTGTAACTTTCTGTGTTATGAATATGAGAGATATAATAGGAAATGCATAGGAAGGCATAATTTATATTGATTAATGGATGGAAAATTCTTGAGGCTTAATCTTGGGGGGAAAAAAGCACTGTCTATTTTCAGCTTTAAGATGGTGGTGTTCTCAGTGTGTGTGTGTGGTTTCTTTTTTTACTTTTGGTGAAAAGCTGTTTTTTTATTTCAAGATAGATAGTCACTGGATATGTATCCATAGTTATTTTTCAAAAGTTGTGTTAAGTCCCCACCACTTCATATGTAGCATGCACATAGAACTTCAGCTTTCATAGCAGATTTGTGTCATTCAGTCGATGCAACTCTTCCTTCACATAGAACCTTCTTTGGAGAACAGTTTAGAGTTTCGATTTCCATTGCTGCAATGGGTGATCCAAATGTCTAAGAATAAGCTGAGGCAGTATGTCAACTAATAACAGCCTGTGCCACCAGCAGTGCTGATATCATTAGATACAGAATGATTTGATCGAAAGCAGAGAGGTTTGACTGATGATTAAGCTGATGCTGTTATTTCCTCTGTGGTGTTTAGGAATACTGCAAATAACTGCTGATGGTTGTTTTTATACCTTTTTATCTTCTAATGATATGAGGCACAAGGATGATTAAAATGTTTTAAAAGCCTTCTTAAGTGCTATTTTGAGTAGTTTCAGATTATAATTTTAATAAAGTTTGACAAAAGAAACAAATCACTGGCCATATGAAAGAAAGAGGTAGAGAATGTGTGATACTGCACTGCAGGATACTGTTGTGTTTACAAGCTTTTACCATATGAGGTACTCTATTGTTGAGTAGCATGTTCTGGGGCATTAATGAGTAGAGCAGAGATGTTGATTTCTAGTGAATAATGAATACAACAGTTGAGTGACTGTGTTGAGTAGTCTGAATTTCCTGGAATCTTCACTGATAATCTACATAAACTTCTATGTCATGCTCTGCTTGGTGCTGACTCTGAGGCTCATAGTTTTGACTCCATTATCTGAAGGTAGTGTGCCTGTGCTGCATTGTGGCATACCCAGGCTGGCTCCATGCAGCACTGCAGAGCAGCTTTAGCCATTTTCTCAAAGCTTGTATTGATAACACCTATTGGCCAATTAGAAATTTTGTGGAAGGCCAAGTACGTGTCCCTCCACAGAGGTTCTGTAAGAGGATTACCTCAGTGACAGTGTTGCATAGGTGTCCTGAGGCCACACTGGTGTGCACATCATTGTTCACCATTATTATGCTATTTCCTATATACCAACATTATGTTATTTTGGATAATCAGTCAACTGTGTCAAGCATTTGCGATTCAAACAACAGATACAGGGTGTGAGACTAAAAGGGGCCTCCAGGTCCTCTAGTTGGTCATCTGCTAGCAGAGGTGATAGGGTCATCAGGTTCTTTCAAACACTTGTCTTAATTTGGGTGAGTGCAAAATTCACATTGTTGCTTAAAATGCCTATTTAAAACTCTGAAAACTCATTGGTTGTGTGCAAAGCTTGTTTTACTGCACTGTTGGCTTTAGAATCGTAGTGCTGATTCTTCCTTGCTATGAAATCCAGGGAAACCAGTGAAATTAAGTGGTTTGCCACAGCTGTCTGGAAGTCTGCAACTGGAATAGGAGTAAGATACGGGTGAGTCCCAGTGCCCCATATGGGCATTGCCTCATGTGGAAGTGTTTTCTCGCCATGGACTTCTACAAAGGCATTATTTCCCTTTCAACTTTGTTTTTCTGTCTGGCTTTCCAGAACACTTTCTTACCTGTTTCTTTAGTCTTCCAGATCTTGTACATCCAATAGTGGGTGAGAGAACTATAAAGATTTTTAGGGAGCTGTGTCATTGGGGTGTTGGGTGTTGAATTGTTTCTTGAACAAGTCGTAGTGCAGAGACCTATAGCTTTACAGGCTTCTTTGGCAGAGCAGACACCTGCTGTGTATCTAATCCTTTGGTTTTCACTTCTGTGGGGTTAGCATTACAATCACATACTAGTTTCAGAACATACAGTAAGAGCACAAAGTTTGAGTAGGAACAACATTTTGGAATGAGGTATGTTGACTTGAGTAAATACAGTCATTATGGTTGCAGCAACAGACTAGTCCCTGTGTGAAGTTCCGAGATGCATAACCAACAAAAGCTTTTTAGGGGTCTGATCACTTGATTTGAAACATAGAATGTCAACTGCTTAAACCAGTTTCTATGACAGCCCAGGCTGGAGTGTTAGCATTAGGGAGAATATTGTTAGTATAGGCAAGCAATGGCTTTCTTATGGAGGTAAATAACAAAAATGTGGATGCATTTAAATATGGGCTTTTGCAAAGCTTTGATTTTCATACGAAATGAAAATCACATGCTGGAATTTTTCTGCTTTGGAAAACATTTAATTTCTTCCTAAACCATTTTTTAATCTATCAGAAACATTAAACTGAAGACATTTTTGAATGTGGAACATGGTTTTTGATATTAAATTAGATCCTTAAAGTGGACATAACTAGAAATGTAACGAGCCTGTTTTGCAGTGTTTTCATGAGCTGGCATTTTGGTGTACCAAAGTTAATCCACCTATAATATGCAAAAAACTTTTTCTTGATGGGATTAAAATTAAAGCAGACCACATTCAGAATTCAGATGTAGGTTTTGATATTTAGCAGCTGCTGTTTGATTTGAACAAGAGTGCAGTCTTTACCAGATGTGACATATTAACTCAGCTAATATGAATAATGGGTCTCAGTGTATATGTGCAAATAAGATACATTAGTGTTTGTCTAACATATGGGAGATATTAAAATACTTAACCTAGGAAGAGTTAGAAGAAGAAAGCACGCATAAGGATTTTAGTTGTTTAGTTGGTTTAAGCCCTATATAATTTTATAGTTAGGTGAGCAGACTAAGGAGACACTTTCGGCCCTTGTAACCTGTAATATGACACGATTGCTTGATTTTAAAAAAAAAAAAAAAAAAAAAAAAAAAAGGGCTTGTATTTCAGGAGGAAATTGGGTTGGAGCGTGCATGTGTGCATGTCACTACTGGATCAGTAGGCAGGCTTTTCTCTGCTGGGGGTCTAGTGATTGAGCTGCTGTGGTTATACTTATCTACAATGCCTACCCACAGCAGGATGCATCAGCTCTCAGTTCAGAGGCCTCAGCTGAAGTTCAGAGAGGTGTGTTACAGGCCACCTACATTGTTCTGTTTTTAGTACCTCCAGCAGTAATCAATCTCCATTTTTATAAGTACTAAATATCAGCCCCTACCAAACACATGTTGACCAAGGAAACTGTTTTGGTTCCTTACAGCTGTTCAATTTCCATATTCTACATTTGTATATGTGGTGGCATATAATGAAAATGAGTTATCATCTTTTGTTGTGTGTCAGTTTAGAAGGTGGCCTGATGACAGCAATGTCATCGACCTAACTTGAAGGACAAAACAAATTGAGTCATCTCTCATATGAAGGATGTCTGCTCAATAGCTAAATGATATCTCCTCTCTCTTGTATACATATCATGCATGTTTTAAAATAAGGATAATACAGCAATAAATGTTATTGTTTTCCCTACGTATATGAGTTATGATTTCTTAGTATTAGAGGTACCTTGTGAGAAGGAAGAAAATAAGGACTGTTGTATTAAATACTTTTAAAGATTGAACATATCCTGAAAAGGCTGTGGTATTAGGTTGGAATTCCCAATTACCGGAACCAAATGACTAAAGCTGGGACTTTGCAATTTCCAGTCCTTTTTCTTTTACAGCTTCCATTGCCTAGACCTGGTGAGCTCTTATGTCCATGGGAGTTCAGATTTATCTTTCAAGAAATTGAGACTTTCTGTCTGGACAAATTCAAAGGAGACAAGACACATTTGTGAGGCAAAGGGCGATAGGTTAACAGAATAATAATTAAACAGAGGCTAACAGGCTTAAGGCTGTGATGTTAAAAGGCTGGGCACAACAGGATTTGGTTGCAAGTAAGGTGAAGAGCGTAGATGGGGTCACTGGAGGTGTTAAGTAGGGTTTGTGCTATAGTTATGTAAATTATCCTATCAGTTTAATCATCATGGTCTATATGAGGGTGTGTTTGTTTATGTACATGCCTGTACATGTGCATACAAGAGCCCTGTAAATGTTCTCATATACAGAATGGGGAAATAGAGGTTACCCTTTAGGAGTGGGGATGCAGAGCTTTATTAATCGCTTCTGGGAAAGGAAACAGGAGTGCACTGGCTTTTTTTCTGAGGGTCCCGTGATTAATTTATTTCTTTTCTCCATACATAATCACAAAGTAACTTGCAGACAAGTTTGAGTGACTGAATAGCTGCTGAGAAGACAGCATGTCTAAGCTTGCAAGAGAATCTACTTTGCTGGAGAGAATGCAGCCAGATTTGTATCTGCAGCGAGTCACTTCGGAAACGTGTCCCAGCTTGACTGAAAATTCCTTCCCTCCGTAGGTGGGAGGAGATTGTTCTTTGCTGTTAGGTTTCTTTTTTCACCCATCTCATGCTGCTTACTCGCTGACTAAACCCTGATGAGATTTTATAAAGTGAAGAAGTCCCAAGCAAGAAATTTCTTCGTAGTATTTAAAACGTAAAAGTATAGGGAGGAGATGCTGTTAGTAATATGATGAGATAAACTTACTGCACTTTTAGTGTCAAGGTTCATTTTAATGGTGTTTATAAAATTAAATCAGATTTTATGATCAGATCAGAAACCAGTGTTATGTAGAAGAGAAAATTAATTTCCCCCGTTTTTCTTAGGGCTTTTTAAAAATCTGTGTATATTGAACCACTGCAATAAGTTTGCTGTAGTCAGGAAGTTTAAATTTAAAGTATATTTATGTTGCATTTAAAAATTGAAAAATTTATCTCAAATGTCATTTAGCATAAATTGATGCTAAGTATGAACTTGAAGGGAAAAAAAAAAGTCACATATTTTTATCACTGATCAAATTTTTATTACAAATTACATACTTGAGCAGCTTCATTCATCCAACTGAAGTAATTTCAGATGACCTTTTCCTCAGCAGACTGTCTGAACAGAATATTGTTCTGCTCTTAATTGTTTTGGACATAGTGTGTTGAAAAATCTTAAGGGAGTTGAATTTTGTTGTTCAGGGTTTGCAGTACATAATTTTGCTTGCATGTTTACTGCTGACCTGTCAAATTATATGAAGAAATAAATTTCTACCACGGATCAACTAATCATGAAAATAGTGTTGAGGTGTTTGATTGACATAGTGAAGCTGTTAATTTAGAGTGTATCAAGATCAAATGGGAGTTATTGCAATTAGGAAGTGATTGTGTTCTCAATGCAAATCCTTAAATGCTGCATTTTAGATCTTTCTGCATTTTTTTGCTGTCTTATGACTGTATTAGGGAATTTCTATGTTTTGTTACATTTAGATACTTAATGTTTAAAACAATTTCAGTACATATTTTACTTTCTTATAACAGCTGATATTTAATTGACTGGGGAGAGCTGCCATACAGGTAATGTTTCTACACTCCAAAGGGCTTTGTAGAGCACAGGTTTCAGTCAGTTTGAGGTTTTGTTGAATTTTTTTGTTTGTTTACTTTTGTTTTTACAACTTTGGTTCAAAATATTATGGTATCAGGCTAATATCTTCCTGCTTATTTCTGTGGGAGTGGCTCCTTTATGACATGCTTAGTGGAGTCTGATTACTATATAGTTCTGTTCCAAGGTCTGTATGAATGAAGTTGTATTCAATTCAATGTGTCATATATAGTAAGACCTTTGCGACCAGAGCGTGTCACAAATGTTAGAGTTGGCACTTTCATATCCCTCGTCCTTGAATCATAATGGTTCAGGTATTCTTGAAAGCCACATATTTCTTCTAAGTATTCTTAGAAAAAAATGTGGCATATCAAAAAGAATGTTTGTTCTCTCTATTGCCTTCTCTTTTTAAAATCTACAGTCAAGCGTATGGTGCTGACAGATAACACGGAGATTCTAGAGAGCAAAAGGCTTCTCATGTCCATAAAATTGCAGACACAGGTATGGTGGTGAAACAAGCTGGCTTAGGTGAAAAAAGCTGTGGATACCCAATGAAGTCCCTAAAGCAATTTAGCCTTAGCCCAGTAATGGTAATTTTTTTCTTTGGATGAGTCAAGCAATTTTCTGTTAGCTTCAATGCTTCTGCTCCAGTGCTGAGGCTGCTGTTTCTCCTTTTTTTTCATGAACACGATCTCCTCAGTCCTGTGCAGCTGCTAAGGAGTAGTTTGCTCCTGGTTTAGGCCTCAAGTTTTACCTGCACACTTGGATGTCTGTTGCCTGGGATTAGCTTATTTCCTTATTCAAGAGTGTAGAAAACAAGCAAGCAAAAGCCTCACATTAAGAACAGTGTTGAGCTGATATTGCAGCTCTTCAGTCTCACTGAAGAGAAGTAGTGTAGAGACCATTACCTAAGTGCTTGGAGATTCTTACTGAATCACTGTCTCCAGTTGACCCTTTGGTATATAGAAGTGCACCCGATGGGCACAGGCTGTGCAGGGAAGCAGTTTAGTTCTCTGCCTTGGAAGGGAAATCGCTCTGAATGAAGTTCTGGCAGATTTTTTAGAAGGTTAGAAAATATGGGGGGACAGGGGAGAACTGATATTTATGATAACAGAAGTAAAAATACTATAAGCTTATGTACTTCGTTAGTTTATCCATACATCCTGCGTTGGCTTCAACTCCCATTTGGGTCACAATATTTTATTCCTACTACTATTTATTAAGGAATATGAAAGTGATGAGTGTTTCAGAAACTAAAACATAACTTGCACCTGTCTGAGACTGTTTTATTCTGCAGCCACCTGAAAAAGATGCATTCAAAATATATGCTTGTAACTTGTGCTTTTGTGACCAAGCAGGAAAATTAGGGTTGCAGTTTTTCCCAAAATTTGAGAAGTGTTTTTTAGATCCAGTATTTTTTTTCAGTGAACACAGTGCACTTTTCCATTCCTCACAGCTAGCACAGATCATGCTGTTTTACATGGCCAAGGGATGTATTTGGGTAATGGGACTCAAAAGTGGGCCAGCTGAGCTATGGCACTTGGATAGAGGTGTTAATTTTTATTTTTTTTTTTTTAATTGATGAAACATTTTGACTTGTTATAAACAAAAGATGGTTAGAGATGAGCAAATAACATCGAGTGCAAGGGAAAGGGTTAGTGAACACATTAAGGTTTATGCTTTTAACCAAGTGGGACAAGGTAGAGCTCCTGTTTTTCTTCCCTTGGCTGTTGCAGTTCTCTCAGCAGTCTGACTGTCTTCCCATGTGATATTTCCACGCTTGTGGTTCGAGGTCAATGGAGACACAACTGGCATGATTGTGCACAAACTGATAATCTCAGTCTGCTGTACTCCACGTGGCTTCCACATTCATCTTTGTGATAGTCTCTGTTTGGATTTCAGAATAGCCTGTCAGCTTTGCCTTTCCTCAGGTCTTAACAAGGATGGCTCAGCAGACACATGTTAACTTCTTATGTCTCTTGTCCTGCTTAAGTATCTGAGAGTAGGAGAAAAATAGGAGCAATCTTGGCAGATTGATGGGAGTGATGTCAGTATAAAATCAGTGTCAGTAAGGAGGGTGATGTATTTGCTAAGTTTATGAAAAGAAATTGGCCAGATTAATTCTTCCAGAGAAGAACTACTGACTGATGGACATTAATATGCACCTTTTGGTGGATGTTCTCTCACTCTTTTTCCTCCACGTGAGCGAGAAAGAAACAAGCACAGCTGGGTTCATGAACATCTTTCTAGAGGCCAGACACTAAGCCCACTGGAGAACTGCTTTTAAGGCCATGATTTTTTTTTCTTTAATTGATAAAGTTGTAACCAAAAGTGGTTATAACCACTTTGTTATAACTGAAAGATGGTCACTGAAAGCGATCTACTTGAAGTAGACACTGAAAGTGTCTACTGCAAGGAACAAGGCTGGTGAACTGCCTGTCCCTTCTGTTCCTCTTTTCAGCAGCAGCCTCTTGTATGTGAACTTCAGGGCCTGATAATTTTCTTTCTTGGACACCACAGGGCCACCACTCCCATACTGCAACCAGCCCAAGCCCGGCAGGAAGTGAAGCAGAAGGTCTCTTGCACTTGTGTAGCTTTTGGGTGCATGGAAGGGTGTTACTGAGCTGATCCTTGCTAGGAACTCTGGCAGGCTTGGAACTATAATTCCAGGTGTTCAAAACCTGGAATTATCCCAGCCAGGCTGAAAACTGGGGGTGGGGGCAGGGGTAGAGGCCAATGAAGAACCAGAGCTGTGGGTAAGAGGACAGAGGTAAAGGACAGAGCTGTGAAAGACAGGGAGACTGGCACTCAGAGCTGGATTTGATGCTAAGCCTGACAATAGCAGAGAGGTGTGCTGTTGAAGGTCTCAGCTGTGCAATTTTCTGTTTTTCCTAACACAATTAGTTTTAATCAAAGTGGGGTGAATGAGTAATTTTTGAATTTCATTTTCTTACTTAATTTCTCCCATGACTGCAAAACTACCACAGATGATGATGATATTTTTAAAATACTGTGTGTTTGCAAGTAAGAAAATATTTGTGATACAGTTCTCTTTTGGTTAAAGAAATAGCAGCTTACGTGTGAGTTGGTATTAATGGCACATTCAGTAATGACACACGATGAAATTATTTTACTAGACAGAGAAGCGCTTAGACACAAACATAAGGTATTTCTGAATCTAGCCATCAGCTGGAGGTGATTGAATATACACTATTTGTGCATGTTTTTTCAAATAATTACTGTGGAAAATATTGTGGCATTGTAGTTAAAAGCAGGTTTTTTTCATGCTAATAGCTGTAGAGGGAAGAGGATTCCCAAAGAGAAATGCTATTCTATAATGCCATGCTAATCTTCCTGACAGAAAGCAGAAGAGGAGGAGCTTGTCCTCACACCTGATGGGACCAGGGAATTCCTGACATTTGAAGTTCCACTGAATGACTCTGGATCAGCTGGACTTGGTGTGAGCGTCAAAGGTAACCGGTCAAAAGAGAACCATGCCGATTTAGGGATCTTCGTCAAGTCCATTATTAACGGTGGAGCAGCATCAAAGGTAAGAGAGAACTTCTGTGTACTTTGCTCTTCCTCAGTTTTCCATAATAAGGCTGTTTTGAAAATAACCACAGATTCAAGGAGAATGAGATTGCTCTGTAACTAACTTTTTCCAGTTACACCACCAGAGGTGATGTTTAGATTTCTGCACAGACTCACATGTTTGCCCACCGTGGGATTCAAAGAGCCCTCATAGATTCTCAGGAGGGACACGAGTTGTCCCTGCTGCAGTTCAATTAGTATTCTGTTTGGGCAAACAGGTTATGATAATAGCTTGCAGTGCAAATCTATAATTGGAATAGACATTTCCTACAGTAGCTGCAATGGAGACTATTACACCAATGTTCATTTAACCATAAACTAATAGCACTAAGCATAGTTGTTGGGGTTTTTTTGGTGGGTGTTTTTTTTTTTTTTCCCCTTGTCTCCAACAGACTAAACTTCTCTGGTACATGTTTTATGTAACTGGCTATAACCTTTCCTTTTCCAGGATGGCAGACTTCGAGTGAACGATCAACTAATAGCAGTAAATGGAGAATCATTAGTGGGCAAAACAAATCAAGATGCTATGGAAACCTTAAGGAGGTCCATGTCCACTGAAGGAAACAAACGGGGAATGATTCAGCTTCTTGTGGCGAGGCGAATAAGTAAATGCAATGAGGTAATGTGCCTTTGATATCAGGACTGGGAGTTTTCACTTCTAAGTTATATGTGTTTATGAGAGATGTCGTGTTTCCTCTGAGACCTGGAAAATAATATTTGAAAAGCTAACGAAAGAGAAAATGACAAAATTATCTGAATTTCAGTGTTAGACATGCTAGCCTTATGACTAATCAATAAAGTTTTTCTTTTGAGTATTTTCATCAATGAACAACAGGAAACACTGAATAAAACTATATTGATTTTGTAATTGGATCCCACTGTTTACGTGATCTTTGTTCTTTGGAGTTCTTTATGGAAGCCTATTGAGTCGTCCGTTTATAGAGTTAGTGTTAATGGACTTCCTTCTTTATCACTTTCTGTTTTTTTAATTGTGAGTGGAACTCTTACACTTCATTATTATATTTTATCTAAGAAATTAAAAATTCTGCAAAACTTGATGCAAATGATTCTGTTATTTTGGGTTTTAAATATGTTGTCTCTTGGCCTTCATTGGAAAGTATGAAATACTGAATTCAGGGTGAAAGGGTGACTCTCTTCCTGATTCTATTTGCAACTTGTGTCTCCTCCAGCACAACGTTGATGTGTTAATGTTTTGAAACATATTCATAATTTCTAATGGTTTATCTTCTAGATTAATATAAATAATGTCATGTAGTAGGAACATGTGGGCATACGATACCGAGCAGGACTGCAGGTGCCATGGCGGACTGCATTAGACTTCAATATGATTTTGACAAATTGGAGAAACGCACTGAATTAAATAGGTTGCAGTTGAATGGTGGGTTAGGGAAGCATCTGTTCTTAAGATATCTAAAAGTCATTCTTTCATTCTTGTGAACACCTGTAAGGCCTTATCAAGAATGTTATTTCTTGAGCATCTTGCTTCAAAAATGATGTGCACCAATTGGTTTAGTACAGCTGATCCTGCCTAGGAGGAAAAGGAATGGTTTGGTTTTTAGTGCATAAAATCAATATTTAAAAAATTCCAGTCCATAGTGTATTAGAAAATCACTTTTGAAAAAGACACTAGCCTCTCAGAAAGTATTAAGCTCCTCTTGATTAACTGCTTATACACAGCTTAATACACATACACATGTATTTTATACATATACACACTGCTGGAAAGGCAGCTTGAGTGCACAGTTTCTCACTTGGTGTTGAAGAAATTCTGACTTTTTATATTTGATGATGCCGTGTTCTAGCCGTAATTCTCAGCTTGGACTGCAGACTGTTCTTTGGAGACTATTCCTTATTCATATCCACTTTTGGATGCATTTTCTATGTTACTAAATAAAAAGGGTGAAATATTCTAAACTATTTTTGTGGTTAATATAGGTTTTTTCCCCCAAGGATGTACAAGATGTTCACTTTTAGTGAAAGTCTTCTAGATAAAATGTATCAAGACAGTGTTTTTAAGCTCGATGGGGAAGATGGAGCAATGATGAGCCAAAGACAATGCTCCTTAAATCCGATAGAGTTTTTGCTTGTTCAAGTTAAGAACAGTTTGCTGCCCTACATCTGCTTGACATTTAGTGTGATTTATTTTGCAGAAATCACTTGGCAAAAAATGGCACAGCTCATTCTACAGTATGTGTGCTCCAAGATGACAGAACTGATGTTAGAACCAGACTTTGATAGACTGAACTGAGTAGAGGGAGCAGTGTGGGGAACTGTGTCTGTCTGGACCTACTTTACATTTTTTAATGCATTCTCCCAACCCTGAAATAAGCTGGTGAGATAAGCCATAATGATTTGGGAAAGTGATGATATGCAATTATTGGTGTAGTGATCATCTTTACAAAATAGTTCTTATAACTATATTTTTGAGGAGTTATTGCTTTCATGACATTCATCCAAAGGAAATAAGATGTCAATACTTTTTTGCGTATTTTAATATGATGAAAGCACAACTTACAGAGAGATAAAGCTGTTTCCCTGCTGAGCTCGCAGTATTCAGGAAACCAGTTTTCTGAAAGTCTTGCAATGCTCAGACTTCAATGAAGCAAAAAGTGACAGAAGAATTTTTTTCTTGGCACTTTGCAATTAAACCCTAGTTATTTGTTTGAGAATTGAACAGATTTAAACTTTAGATATTATTAATCTAATATAGTACTGCTACGTTGTGATAATACTATTCATGTAGTTTGTATGAGTAGCACACGAGAGTCCGGTATTCAGTCAGATTAGCCACTAAGTAATGGATGTGTGACCTGAGACCCAGCTGGAGAGCAGCATCGTGCAGCTGAGTCTTGCAGTGATATTCACTTTCCCGTGGAGCACCAGCAATGGGCCATGTCTGGCAGCCTCAGTTAGATTTACGCTTAATTCAGCAACGTAGGTTACTTGGATGCACTGGTAGCCGTGTTGTCCCCTTGGAATAGTCCTGTAGCTTTCACCAGCCTAGCATACAGACTCAGCAAAGATTTTGAATATTAGGAAAAAAAAAAAAAAAAGACATCTGACTGGCAGCAAATTCAGGGGCTTGCAGCTTAGAAGTAAAGCACTGGAAGGGCAGACGCTGTCTTGATAAATCAGACCTTTTTCTAGGATAGAATCATAAAATTGTTTAGGCTGGAGAAGGCTTTTAAGATCATGGCATCCAACCATTCACCTAACTCTACCAAGTCAGTGCTAAACCCTGTCCCTAAGCACCATTTCTACATGACTTTTAAACACCTCCAGGGATCGTGACTTTACCACTTGTCTGGGCAGCCTGTTCTAGTGCTTCACAGCCCTTTTGGTGAAGAAAGTTTTCTAGTGTCCAATTCAAACCTCCCCTGCTGCAGCTTGAGGATATTTCCTATCACTCATTGCTCAGGAAAAGAGAGTGACCCCCACCTCACTACAGCCTCCTTTCCAGTAGATGCAGAGTGATAAGGTCTCCCCTCAGCCACCTTTTCCACAGTCTAAATGACACTAGTTTCTCAGAAATGGGGTTTTACTGTTTTTTCTTAAAGACAAGAAAGATAGGTTTACTTTTTGAGAAGGTATTTCCCTAGTGTTTTTCTCTCTCTTTTGATTCTCCAAAGTAGTCATGATAAAATAACAGCAACAAAAAAGATCCTGTTCAACTGATTTCTTATCTATGTTGATTCAGCATGGTATGTGCCCACTTTATGGACACAAATATAGCTTGCACTGTTGTTAGTCTTGCAGAAGCAGAGGTAAGTGGAAGAAGGCTGATTGTATTCCCTCTGGGCATGGCCAGCAGCAGTGTTTGTGCTGCACCATTCCAGTGGGACGGCCAGTCCTGCACTGCAGTACGACGTCAGGGCTGAGAGCCCTGGGGTATTAAGGTATTAATTAGGTATTAAGAAAGTTATTACTATGAATGCTGTTCTTTTGTTTTTAATATTTCATTTTCATAATCAGCCTTAAGAATACCAGCGCAGGAGGGATAATTAATTTAACAGCATGGTTATACAGAGTGTCATTTCTCTGTGTTTCTGTTCAAACCAGAATTTTCGTGTGCATTTTGTATTTTGGGTGCTGTCAAGAAGAGAGGACAGGTCAATCCCTTTTGTCCTGGGTTTAGAGAGGCAGAGACAGTTGCCTCCGATTTGCTGCAGAGGAGCTGTTTCTTTGGCAGAAAGCTTTCTTCTTTCAAAAGTAAAAGTCTACTTAACTTGAGCATGAAACTGTTTCACAACTTTATGAAGTGACCTCTGATACTCCCTTTTTCATGCCAGCGTTCTTCTCATACAGCTTCACCAGTTCTCATGTTGTAGACTAAACCTCCGAAGCAATTACAGTAACAATAAAAATGTACATAAAACCCATAAGAGTATTATCTTGCCTTCAGAGGGGTAGTCAGGAGATCATTTACATCATCACTGCTTACATAACTGTAAACACAAAAGAGACCACAAACTTCCCAGAAGGTAAAAAGTGTTTTTATGGTGTTGTGGTTTTACAGAACTGAATAGTTGCCTGTAGAAAGAATTTTCATTGACTCAACAGAGGATACAGTATAATCCACCCAGGTTTTATCTTGTAGTAAATATTGATATAAGCATGGAGTGAGTGGTAGTTATGAATGAACTCCAAGCCAAAACTGTGTATCTTAAGTTTTCTCCTGTTTGCATTACATCTACACAGAGTACAGTACTGTGGTTAATTGTGTATGCGGCACCACTGCAAACCTTGCAAAGCTTTTTTCAGTACCACCCACTCCAGACAAAATCACACAGTGAATGTATGATATATGCTTTTAGATAAGTGTAACAAAAACATTTAGTTTGGTATTTGGATATAGCTAAAGTTCCCCCCACCTCTACCTATGGAAAAGTTAAATATGCTGTTCTAATCTGTGTTTTCAACTTTCAGCATTCCCTCTGGTATCAGCATTGTGTGTTGACTCTTCAACTTTCCTATATAAGCACTGAGAGACTTTAAGATATGTTTCCAAAGTTATGCAGTGGCAAAAATTGGAAGAAATAACAATAGTGTGGACTTGATATTCATGTATGACCAGTATTTTAACACCTCAGTTTTTAGAAGATGTGGCCATCAGCTTCTTAGATCTTTAACTCAAAGGTGACACTTTAAAAATGACTCAGATTCAAGGAGAAATACTGGCGCTCCTTGCACCGTATTCTGTTAATTAGTGATATTATGATGATTAGTCTGTACAGGCAAACAGCTGCTGGCTGTATCGTCATAATGCACACGGAGCGCCTGGGCACGAGCGTCAGGCAGATCCGTGCAGCTGGCAGCAGCATGTGCTGATTCATGAAAATAAAGGTAATTGTTACCTTTGGAATCTTGCTCTTTTCAGTCCTGCAACCTGGACAGCTTAGAGGCACAGATTGCTTGCACACACTCTGTTCATGTCACATGTAGGCAGCACTTGTCTGCCATTAAGGGAGAGAGAGCATCACCATTTTCCTCAAAATGAGAGATTTCAAGGGTTTTTCTTGTCTGTCTTCCTTGTTTGACAGAATTAATATCTTGTCAAAGCTGCCCAAAACAAAGGTTTGCAAATGATTTGCAGATCCCCACATTTCCTTCTGCATGCCTCTTCATTTTTGCTTCAATTGCTGAGTTGAAAACAGAGCAAATCATGAAGCAGAGAAACAATCATGAATCCAGACCGTCCAGATAAGGACCTCACTGGCGGTTTAAATAAACTGACTGGTAGACAGATCAGTGAGAGAGACTTTGCAAATGAGTGGTTTCATCCTAAAACAAAGGAAACAAGCAAATGGCCCCCCTCTCCCCCTTCCCCCCCCCAGTATGTGTGGAAGTATAAAACATTCAGTATCATTTTTCCCCACATGCATTACCTAGTTATCTACCTTGAAATTGATACGACAGGTTTGTTTGTTTTTTTTTTTTTTTTCTTATCTCGCTAGATTAGTTTTGTGATGACCTTCTGGATTTCATTTAACTATTGAAAAGGCTTTAACATCTTCTCCAAACACAATGGTTTCACTGTTCGCTCCCTTCTCCAAGTCATTGGTAAAGCTACTCATCAGCCCAAGCTGTTTCTAGCCCTGATCTCAGGAACCTGCAGATGGCTTTTCTCCATCCTGAAGATTGATCTTTGTGTCCAGTACTTTAGCCAGATTTCAACACAGGAAGTGAAAACTTAGTCCAGTCCTATGAAAAGTTAGTTTCTTTAATGCCTTTGATATGAAACCTTGGTAGAAGCTATTTCAAAATACAAATATGTCACATTCATTTCATTGCCTGAGAGCTTAGAGAGCTCAGTGGCACCTTTGTGCAATTCCAGCATCCAGTGAGTGAGGCAGGATTTCCCCATGGATGTCTGCCTTCTCCACAGACCCATGTCTGTCACACTTGGTGATCTTACACTTTGTTGCAGATGCCACCATTTTATCCAGAAGGAGGTCAAACAACTGGTCTGTAGTTCCCAAGATCCTGTCTAGGCAACAGCCAGTCCTCTGGCACCATGGCTATTTTTAACAGTATCCTGAACTTTTTGGCCAGCAGTTATGCAATTTCGCCTTTGTGTTTCTTCGGGGCTTTTGGGAGGATACCATCTAACGTGGGTGGTGTTAACTTCCCACCTATCCATTTGATCTAATGCTCCTGTGTATTTTTTTCTGGCTGATGCCACTCCTGTCTGTATTTGTGACAAAGAACGAGGTCAGGTGTGAAAGGCTCCCCTGTATCTTCAGCAGTAAAGACTGAGGCAAGGAAATCATTGAACTTCCCTGCTGCAGATTTGCCCCTCCATGCCTCTTTCACTCTTGTCAAGAGGTCCAGCTGATTCGCTAGGTACCTTCTTATGTCTGATGTCCTTGGTGAACATTTTACCTTCAGTCTGAGCATCCTCTGAAGGGTGCTGCTTATGTTCTTTCATGTTCTTCCTTCTTCCCCTCATTTCTTGGGCTATATTGTTTTGTTTGTTTGTTTGTTTTATTGTGGCACATGTTACCTGAGCTTCTAATACAGGACTTGTTAATGGTCTCATTTTAGGCCTCTGGTGGCCTTTTTGGTGCATGATTTTCAGTGTGTATTTAGGTAAACTTCTAATAGTAAACTGTCCAATAATATTTTATAAAGCCAGTTGTTATGAAAGCATGCACATGATTTTCTATTTTGTAATATCTTGTCATGTTCTGCACTTCTACTTATCCCCATTTATCTTTACTTACTTTTTTCTCCATTATCTCTTTTCTATCCATGCCATCAACTTGCAAGCTCCATCTTGGCCCAGGTTTCTCCCCATATCCCATAATTTATGACCAAACTACATTTTATAAAGCTGTATGTTTTTTGTCCCACCATTCTGAAAACAATTTTTGTCTTCTACTTGCCTTCTAACATTGGCAGAACAAGAATGCACTATTTCTTAAAAATACTGTGCTAATTTTACATTAATCAGTGCGTGGTTGTGCATGCAAATCAAACCTCACCCTTTTATGACTTGTTACCTACATTTTTTTATCTTTCAAAATCTATCCATAAATCAGGATCCCAACTTGGGTGGCAACAAAGAAAAGCGTATTTAATATTGGTAGTAGTATTGTGAAAGTATCTCTATTTGAGAAGGATTCTGAAGCATTGTGGTCATTTTAGCCACAGTACTCAGATACGAAAGGAAAAAGAAAGCCTGGAGAATAATTCTATGAGACAGAAAGCTTCAGTACCCTGGATACAGTGTAATATATAGCAAATTTGTATACTGCCTTCTTTAAGATCCATTAGCTTGAATGACAGTATTTGGACAATTTACTGTCTCAAGGAAAAAGGAAGTCTGATGATTGTGTGTTTCAAAAAAAAAAAAAAGTTTATGCTTTGAATATTTTGGCAATGTTCTTGTGCATAAACTTTTTCAATATTTATGTGCATAACTTCAGATAGGATGGATAGTGGTGTTTTAAGTAAAAAGGACCACATTAGTTCTCCTTTTATCATCTAGATAAGCCACAGCTGGGCTAGCTAGTTCAGACAGTGCTTTGGCAAACAGCTGGTTCTTATCTGAATGACAAAGGGCCAGGGTAGAGACCTTTTTTATTTAAAACAAAACAAAACAAAAAAAACCCACTTGTTTCTATTTTTACTTTAAGAGAATGGACAGTAAAGGAGCTACAGGCAGTCTGTAGCCTGTGAGATTTTAATGCGTTTTTATGAATATGATAATTCATTATATATCAGTGCTAACACCCAGAGAGGGTTCTCTCCACAGTCTGGAAAGAAGGTGGCTCAGGGGGACCTTACCAGGGTCTCTGAACACCTGGTGGGAGAAGTAAAGATGACCCATCTGAACTTTTAAGTGCTGCCCAGTGCCAGCACAAGAAGCAATGGGCACAAACTGAAATTCAATAAGTTTCTTTAAACATAAGAAACAAATTTGCTTCTGAAAGGGTGGCCAACCACTGGCATAGCTTGCCCAGAGAGGTTATGGAGTCTCTGTGCTTGGAGGTGTTCAAACCCCAACTGGACAAGCTGCTTTTGCTTTCGAAAAGTGGTTGGACTAATCTTCAGTGGTTCTGTCCAATATCAACTGGTTTGTGACTCTGAACAGTTACACCAAGAAGTGCTCCTGCTAGGGGCAGCTATTGATAGGTAGTATCAGGGCGAGCTGCTGCCCAGCTTGCTTTCCTTTCCTTGCCAGGCCTTTAACAAAGGTCAGGAATTCATATATCTTTCTTTATATTATCTACACTTTATCACTTAAATTAAATTATAGCAGATAGCACTGATATCAGCTAAGGCAAGGAACTGGAATATGTAATTCAAGGTCTTTATTAGAAATGTATCAGGAAGAACAAGTCTTTATTTGAACTGAAATCTTGCTTTGGACTGTTGGTCTCTTTGTCTTCCCCACAGCACAGTTTCCAAATTCAATGTATTTATTCTTATACACACTTCCCATGAACAATGTAAAAAAAAGACTTTTTTTTTTTTTGTGAAAGCCAGTTGTGTAATTGCTGTCTAATTTTTGCTGTTTTATAAAAGGCATTGTATCTTTTGTAAAATATTTGTGTAGTTGGCTGTCGATGCCTTTGTTTAAACCCATCTTTTGAGATGCTAATTAAAAATGCAAAAAGTTTTCCCCATAAAAATGACAAAATACGTGATTCACTTTATAAAACATGGCCATCTAACATAAGCCTTTGCTATATCTTTTATTTACCCTGTACTTTGCTGCATTACCAGGAGTGAATTTCTCTATATTTCTTCAATTCAGAGCTTTCTTCCTGTCAGTTTCTTTCTGAAAATCTCTTGAGACCTTCCTACAAATGAGTCTGAAAGTTGATGGGTTGTCACATGAAGGACTTTGTGATATGGCTCACTAAAAGCTGGACACTTGTTACATAAAGTCATCAATATAGCACTGGGAGAATAAATCCCAAAACACTTTGATATTTTCACACCTTCTTTAAAGGCAGTGAAATAAAGGTTAGTTCATCATTTAATGCCTTTATCATGCAGGTTTAAGCTCTCAAGCAGTCTAATGTTGCTGTGTTTTTTTTTTCTTACAGTGTTTCAGAATTTAACTTTTCTATTATTTTTGAATTTGCTTTAGATTCCTTTATAGCAGCAGCTACAAATATTGTTTAATTCACTTTTCAGTAAAGCTGTCAGTTGTAATCTGCAATTTAAAAAGCTAATAAAACAAATCCTCATTTCACAATTTAAACCTTATTGAGTCTAATTCACTTGCACCGCAAGTTTATTATTCTCCTGCAGCTCGACGTGCCTCCAATTGTAATTGTGTTGACCCTCCGATGCAGTAAATCTCTCAGGTGCTTATCAAACAGGGAGAGATAAGTCTACAATTTGGAACTTCATTAAATATCTCATTTATATTAAACAGAGGACGGCTTTGAACAGAAAAAAAATAATTTTTTACGCGACCTCCTAGTCGTGGTCTCCTCAACTTTGTAATGCAGTGTTTCACAGACCACCGCCCCTCCACGTACCAGGCATTATCCCAGCACCTGAAGTCAGTTGTTAGTCCGTTGGGCTGACTTCAGCCCCTCTGCTGTGGAGACTTCAGCGGAGTGCTTTGTAGCCCTTGAAGCAGATTTTTACAAAACCTTTTGTTGCATACATTTCTTAGTCATCTGGGGATTGTGGGTGGAGTGATTAATAATAGGCAGCTGTTTAAAGAAGAAAAAAACAATCAACAAACATGTTACTTGTTATTGTAAGTACTACTCTTATGTTCTAAAGTTAGAGACCAGTCCTTGAAGTAAGGATTTCCAATTCCAGTTCCCAGTGACTTCAAAGAATTTGCAGTGTGCTCACAATATCTTGTGATATCTGGTGCCTACAGTAGTTCAGTACATATAAAATATATGCTGTGGGATTTGCCTAAAGACACTGTTCTTGAGATTTAATGATACAGTTGAATATGAAGAGGCATGTTGATGAGGCCAGATAATGCTTTGATGTGTGAGCTCATATGATTCCCCTGCAAAATACATCTATGTATAAATATTTGTTTATCTTTTAATAGAGTTCAGTTCGCGCTGTTAGGGTGAATTGGTTTAATGCTCTTGCCAAAGCTCCTTGGCAAAGCATTACTGAGTAGCCAGCAGGATGCTAGAGCTCAGGTGAACCAAGAGCTTTAGGGCCAGGAAGGTGTAAGGGCTGGGTGGTGATGTGAGGAGCCACTTGTCTCTGCGGTGAGTGACGGGGTGCTGACAAACTGAGCATCCGAACTGACGGCGGAGCACACGGGCGCTCACTCCCCTGCTTCTGGGGGCTGTGTTGGCACTGTCAGCAGAGCTTCCTGTGGCTCATGGCGAGGCTAAATCCACCTTGGCCTTGCAAAGGTGCTGCTTTCCACTGAGCTGGGGTTGAGGTGGGCACCTCAGGTTTTGCCAGTTCTGGTTTGTATGGCTCTGCCTGGGTGCTGCAGCAGTACCAGGGATCAAGGAAACTTCCAGACAGAACAATGCATGTGAGGTCTCTGTACCCTGCAGCCAGGGAAGGCAGAGCAAAAAAGTAAGAGTTACTGTGAAGCCGGACAGGTTTTTTTTTGCCTTTCCTATGAACTACAAAATGTTTGAGTGTTTACATATTGGTTACTAATACATGTGATGGGGTTTCCATGATAATTACATTTGAAAGCAAATTGCAACACTTCAAAAAGCACCAGCCACCCAATTCCAAATAGAGCTCCTGCTCCGCACTGCTGACAGGGGCCTTGTTCTGACAGGCTGTCAGCGTAGGAAAAACAGCCCAGCCGTCTGCCCCATAGTGTTGAGAAAAGCCAAAACTGTCTTAAGAAATTATCCAACAAAGAGACACCCAGATGCAATGGGTTTTTTCACCAATTTTCTACTGAGTGGTTTGAGAATTGACAGGGCACCATGGGAGGTGCAGTATAAAGTGGCTTAGAAAGTTGATCATTAAGCAGAGCTGTCATTGCAAATTATATTTGTTCGGGGTGAGGATTTCTAGCTCATTTGGCGCCTAGACAGGTCTAGGCCTTAGGCAAATTATGACAGTTCCCCCATGCTGCTAAATGGACCCTGGGTGCTAATTTTTCCTCTCTCTGTGCAGCTGGAGTCACCTGGGAGCCCCTCTGGGCCAGAGCTGCCCATAGAGACTCTGCTGGATGAGCGGGAGCGGAGGATTTCCCACTCCCTCTATGGCGGGATCGAGGGCCTCAGCGAGTCGCCCACGAGGAACGCGGCGCTGAGTAGGATAATGGGTGAGTCAAATCAGCTCTGCCTGCCGGGGCTCGTCTCATTCCTCTCGTGAGTCAACAAAGGGTGATTCATGTGTTATGGGGCAATCGGGGAACGTGGAGGTTGCACTGACCAACTTAAAAAGTGACTGAAGATTGTCCCACACAAGAAAGTTAATGTGAGAAAGAAAGTCAAACGGGAATTATAAAGTGAATTTTGTATCCCGTGGCAGGTAATAAAACATGGTTTTTCAGTGTCTGATCTGGGACAGCAAATTGTTGGTTGGTCTGGTCTCCATGTTGAGTCTTCGTTTACATGAAAGTCAGTGACTCATGGGAATTTATGATTAATTTTGGCATTTCTTCTCTGTTTCAGTCATACTAAAGTACAAAAAACAAAGAAGGCAAACTTGCATCCATTTGTGCTTATTAAAACATTTCATTAGTTTGTTTTAATTTTTGCTTTGCAGGACACCACTTTTAAAACCTCATAACTAATTTTAAGCATCCCTTGTGTAGATTCTGTGCCATGCCAGCTGCATGGCCCCAGTGGGTATTAGGTTATTAGTAGTTGCTCTGCAGCAATCCAGCTTCCGATGTACAGAGCTAGGTAATAAAGACTTGTGTTGCCACAGGAGTGGTTGGATTTACTGACTAGGATGGGATTAGTTTGAAAGGATTTTCAAGTTTAAACACAAAAAGCAGCTCATGAAAGTACCTGACAGAAGACACAATGATTGCCTGCTTGACTCACAAGTTTTAAACATTCAAAACATAGCCATTAAATCTGCAGCTTTTTTTGGTGTGCTTGATACACAGAGATTTTAGTAGAGGGTGCTGCTATAAACCTGATATGAAGCAAGACTGAATTTATTTTTTAATTACTTCAGATTGATTTTCAACCCTAGAAAATAAAAGTCGACCACTTAGGCTTTTTCCATTCAACAATTTGTATATATATTACAACAACTTGTGCATATATTTCACTCTGGTTTTGGGTTGTTGTTTTTTTTTTTGTTTGCTTGTTTGTTTTTAAATGTTTTGTGTTTTTTTTTTTTTTTAATTTTGGGGTTTGCTTTTTCTTTGTGGTGACAGAATAGCATTGTTAAACTCTGTGAAAATCCACACATTTGCTATTTAAGATATTTCTTCAGTTAAGTCTTTTATCTTTTTACTGTGCGTTAGGGCAAGAATAGTTAGAAATAAACCATACTCTGTTCTATTGCATTACATTTTTTGCAACTCGGAAGAAAAATTGTATACCTGAGAATCCACAAAGCACGAAACCTTTCCACCCAAAGTCATATGCTCTTAAAGAGAACAATTTAAAAAAAACCCTATTTTTTCACAAATTTAAGAAGTGATAAAATATTTTGAACTCTTTAATACTGCTCTCCCATAGAATGGACTAGTTCTTATGGTGTCAAGATAAAACATTTTCAAAGCACTACCTTCTGATTTTTCCATCAGTGTTGTGGAGGATTTACACATGGAGCTCATATAAGCGTTAACACGTTATCGCTTAAACACCTTGTCCAGTGATGGGAGAAGAAACTCTGAGAGGGTCTGTGTGCATGTGTGTCAGTAATGCAGTTTACTTCCACATCAAAGGAGTGCAGGATTTGGCATGCCAAATCAAACTAGTGTTTTATCAGTCTGGTATCATCACTTTAGCAGTAGCCAAAAGCTGATGTTTCAACAAAAGAAAGAAAAAAAACTTCCCAAAGCTCTTAAAATCTAACACTTTTGGATACCTCTGCAATGTAGACATGGGGGAAAAAAAAAAGGCAAAAAATAACAGACAACCTGTCCTGCATATTTAAGTGTTGTATAACCCTAAGTTGATGTTTTCATTTCCACTGAATCATAATTTTTTTCTGCATTGTTTTCAGAATGACGGGTTGTGACTTAAATCCATCGATGCCTTGGTTGGAAAATCAAATTGTGCCTGAACCTCACAGTAAATGTGATCTAGTCCAGTGTTACTGAAAACTGGACTTGCCAGGACTGGGTCATTCCCTTTTGCAGTCATAGCAGCTTTACAGAGCTGTCGTGTTAAAACCTGTTTTTAAGGTAGCAGTCAGCTATTTTTTTCCTGAATTAATTAGTACCACTAAGTTAAAACTGCATATAACCTTCTGTGGTATTATTTAATGCATATTTTCTTGCAGTACCATACAACAGAGAGAGATATCTTTACCTGTTGCAAGAGAGATACAGTTTCATGTTTCTGAGCAATCAACATTTGTAAGACTCAATCATTTATTATGCAGTGGAATTCTTGTCCTATTAGCACTGATAATGAGAAAAAAAAAAAACAAAACCAACAAAACAGAACTTTTTTTCCTGAGAATGTATGTGTGGTGTTACGTGTCTCTTCCACAGTTTTCCTCATTTCTTGAAAATTGATCTAAAAGCAAGGATTAGTCCTAAGAACAATCTAAGGGAGACTGGAGGTCTGTACCTTCCCATGCTGGTCTTGACCATGAAACCACGCCAAAAGGAGCGCTTTGTGCAGTGCTGGCTCCCTTTGAGCAGGGCTGCTCTGCCCGCCTCGAGGAGCCCTCTGACTTATGGGCTCTCTGAATCATTGGATGTCTTTTTATTTACCCCTCAATGAATTTAACTATGTAAACTTTTAGTACTCTCAGTACTTCGTGGTGAGGAGGTCACAGCTTGATTTCATGTGTGGAGGAGAAGGTTGTCTTCTTTCACTCTCAGATAAAATTCATGGATTATCAGTTTCCTTTCTTCCTAAATTAAACTCTTCAAAAGTGATAATCTGAAGGTCTGGAAAATGCCCGCTCTTTTCAGTTGTTGCTTCAAGTTGGAACAAAACTTTTAAAAGTGTTTTGTTTCTTTTAAATACATGTAATGTAATTTTCAGGAAAGGCATTTAAGACAATTTCCTTAGTCTTTCAGTCCGTAACTGACAACAAGAACTGATTGTCAGAACCTTGTTGTGAGCGTGAGAATGAAATACCAATTTTAGAACGTGACTTAAATTATGTAGAATAATGTTTGCTTACTGCAAAAAGGCTGCATGAGTCTTTTCATGTTTCTGATGATTCTTAGGTTCATCTGCTTTTCCAGATTATTATTATTGCTATTACAAATTTTCTTATGCTTTTTCACTTCATAATATTTCACTGAAAATTTATGATGGACAAGAGATACTGATTTGTGTTTTCAGGGAATGATATTTTTGGTTTTGATAAGGTGGGTTTTTATTTACACAAATTGGACCTTTTCCTCTAAGAATTAGATGGCTATAATAAAACCTTAGGTTTATGCTAGTTTGTGTGGCTCTGTGGTTAAAAATTCAAGTCCCTTCTTCTGATACACCGTTCTTTTATGTCATCTGTTATGCTCCTGAGTTTTACAATACGCATATACGTAGCTGGTGTCTATATAAATTATTTTTATTCAACAAACAGCTTAGTACAAAGTCCTCTTTCATCTCTTTCTTCTGGTTACTGATAATTTTTTTTATGAACACGGTGGGTTTTGTTGCTAACAGTGACTAAACAGAAGTTATTTATCAGGGGGTACACAGAATAACAATAGCTTGCACTGAAATCTGCTTTTCATACTGAAGGATCCCCCAGAACTTTGTAAAATTTGATAGTTCCTACACAACAAGAAATACTTTGTTCTCTACATAAATAATTGCTATCTTAAGGATAGAATCAGGAGGAAGCACTACTGAAAAAAAAAATCATATAGAGATGTAGAGTGTGTGTGTCAATGAAATGAAAATAAGCCTTTACAAGCAGAATGCAGTTCCCTGGTCAGGATTCTCGTCAGAATGTGGTGATCTGCTACAACAGTCTTGACAGATCTGAAGCACTCTTGAAATCCAAAGCCTGGATATAGTGGAGACATTTTTATCCTTAGACAATCCCTAGACAAATATTCCCAATCCTACCTATGTCTAGCTTGGAAAATCAGATGATATGAGTACATGGGAAATTTTGCCAAAGCTTGGTATATTGCTGGGAACAAATATGCTGTTAGTGAAAAATTAAAAAATCAATAACTGGAAAAGTTCTAATTTCTTATTGAGAAATTCCCTGTATACCTCCTGTAGGAAATGTCATCACTATTATCATTGTCATCATCATCACTATTTTCTTGTATTATTATTTCAATAATTTATTATTCTATTTATTATTTTGGTTAATAATTCTTCATCACAGAGTAGCTGTTGTTGGTTTGTTGGTCAGGCAAGTTAGGAATCACTTGCCGTGTCAGAACAAGAAAGGACATCTACTTGTGGACGAGTACATGGTATGGGAGCCAAGTTACCACAGCAAACAAATTAACCAAATTTCAGGGATTTTCAAGATTTAAATGAAGCTGGAATAGTTGGGTTCTTCATGAGTAAGCCTGTTGTTCATTACGTACTGTTTATGCACGCTTTTTTTGGGAGTGTTTTGTGTTGACGATTAAATTCAGGTCCAAACTATTTTCTCATGTGTTATAGGTCTATATTATTATAGGTTTGAAGTGTGCAGTTTAGTGTATTTTTCCTTCTAAGTTGAAAGTCCTGGAGACCAGCCAGGTACTGGTACTCTGAGACTTCTTTTTCTGTGCAGACAGGTGGGAACCCTGCTTACACCATAGTTTGGTATGGTCCTGAGGCTATGCTTGTTTAGATTGGTAACTTGTTCAAGAAATTTGAGCCTCACTGTCCTGAGATGAGCCACACTTGAAAGGGAGAATGTTTTCCCTTCCCTATTACACGGTCCAAACCAGTTTATATTATTATAGATTGCCTTTCTGAAGTTGAATTAATATATGCAAAACTGGACTTGAAGTGTATTCAGTGTCTAAATTTTATAGCACTTTTCTAGCCTGAAGGAAAATTACTGTCTTGTACAGGTTTGTAGACAGCTTGAGCAGCATCTCAGATTTGTAGATCACTCAAATATACTGATGATTACTACGTTTGAAGTTCCTTTGATGTTTCAAAGAATCATCAAATTGTTTAGTTTGGAAAGGACCTTTAATGTTTCCTTATAATGCTTCTCACAACACTTGCCGAGTTGCATTCTCCAAGGGTATTTTGTGTCCACTCCAGCTGAGTCTCTAGAAAGGATGCACTGAGTCCGTTGCTGAGCCCTGTCTAACCATGTGCTGGAGGTGAAGCCTTTCACCTGTTTTTAGCTTCATCTGCAGTGAAAAGCATAAGCACGTCAGATGGGTTTTCTCCTTAATTCCAAAGCAACCATTAAAATGTCAGTCTTCACCCTTGTCAGACATAAAAAAGGGTAGTGAAAAGTTAAAAATGTTACCCAATTACTGTAGCCTCTCAAATGGGAAGTTCAATCTGCCGAATGCCACAAGGTTATACCTTTTCACAATCAATTCTTTGGAGACGTTATTAACTACAGAGTTAACAGTCTTGTAGGCATTATGTTTGGAAAGAAGTACATTACCAGGCTAAACATTAACCTGTCCATCAAAGAAGCTATTGCTGGGCAAAAATCAGCTGTTATGCAAACTGAATACATTCATTTCTGTTTGACAGTGATGAGATGTTCACCATGCAGTACCTTTTTAGTCCAGACGTTTCTTCAGCTTTCTTCAACAAACTCTTCCAAAGGCAGTTTCCTCTGCTTTGGAAAGCAAAACAAAATGTCTTATCTAGTGCAGTGATGATTCTGTCTAGCTCTTTATGGATAAGGTTTTGTTTGTTTGGGTTTTAGTAATCGCATGCTAAGGTAGTGATGGTAACTCAAACCTTTCCAGGAAAAAAATTCTTTTTCTCAATTCTACACATTTTTTTCCATACCTGTAGTAAAACTACAGTGTGAAAATATTTGATGTGTCCACAGAAGCAGTTTATGCTATGGAAATACAAGTTTTGCTATATATTATTACTGCAGTGCATCATAGTTTTAGACTAATTTACAGTTTGTTGTCAGATTAATGGTTGATTAAGCTAGTGCCTTTCATCTCACAAGATGTGACAATTTTACTAATTGTTTTAGTAAGATAATGCATTTGCAGGGATAAAATTCATGTAATGTCATGATCATGCATTAGAAATAATGTCACATATAGTGAAGGTTAGGACCAAACATTTTAGATGACAGACCTTCTTAATTTAAGCATCAATATCCAGGAGGAAAAAAAAGTTTTAAAAGATATTCTATCACATAAAAAATGATACACAGCTAATATGAGAGAATCATAATTAAATAATTAGTCATTACCTCAGTTAACTTTCATCCAGATTTGTAAATCTTTATTTTCCTTAGAGCAAGTTTTAATTTAATGTTTCTAAATGCTGAAATAACCACTGTTTATTTCAAGTTAAAAGTTTAAACGATGATAATTCTATTTTTCCATTGTCTTCCAAATAATATTATATAACCCCTGTCCTCGCAACTCTGTGTCTCATGCATGTGTCCTGAAAAACTGATTTATTCAGTTTAAACCATAGTTGTGTTACAAAACATTGCAATGAAAATATTCCTTCTGATGTCGTTTATAGCTTTTTAGTCTGCTTTGGTGGCATGAAGTTTTCTATAGGTTTATAAGTTCCTTCTACTCTTTATATAGCAGTTTGAAAATTGTACAATCTTACGCATTGAAATGACTAATGGAAAATATAACTGTGTGTATATGTTTATCCCCATAAAAGCAGCAGTGGTAGTGTATTTCTACTACTTATACACACATTAACACTGATTTTTACTTGGAAGCCGTGTTTTACTAGTTTGTAAGAATGCTCTAAATATCACCTTTTATCTACTGCTTTCACAGATTAATCCAATGAAGACTGCTGTTGAACAAGGAGTAATGTTGAATCTTTATTATTTCACTTTCATGTATGTGATGGCCCTAGTTTAAGCATTTTAACAACATTGTTAACATTTATTTTCATTTGGTGGTGATAGAACTCGGTAATTTTTTTTCCCCAAATTTTACATGTGTGCCTCTAGATTATTTTTTGAAGGAGAAAATCAGTGTTTAGAACCATTTAGCTTTAGCTGTGATTTCTCATCACTTTTCACAATTCTTACCATTGTGGAGGCATTTATGAAAGGGTTCTAAATTCCCATTAGCAGTCAAATGTTTCAAATTTCAAGAGGGCGAGATTGATCAAGAGAAGTGATGACCTCCTAGTGACAGGACCTGAGACAAGGGGCACAGGCAGAAACATAGGAGGTTTCCTCTGAACATCAGGAAACATTTCTTCACTATGACCATGACCAAGCACTGGCACAGGTTGCCCAGGGATATGGTAGAATAAAAAAATTCAAAAGCCATTTGGTCAGGGTCCTGAGCAACTCTCTGTATGTGCCCCTGCTCGATCCAAGGGGAGGTTGGATCAGATCAGAGGTCCCTTCCTACCTCAGCTCTTCTGTGGTTTTGTGGTCTCCTTGCTGTAGGCTGCAGATACAACTGGTGTATATTACTTTTCAGACCTCTGCATAGGAAGATGAGTATAAAGTGAGACATAGTGTTGTGTCACTCTTATCAGTAGGATTGCAGTTTGACACAACGTTTTATCAGCTGTGATTGTATATTATTCAAGGCCCTCTCTGCCATTATTTAGTTTTCGGGTTTCTTCTCCTTTTTATTGTTCAGGTAAATATCAGCTGTCTCCCACAGTGAACATGCCCCAAGATGACACTGTCATTATTGAAGATGACAGGCTGTCGGTCCTCCCTCCTCATCTCTCTGACCAGTCGTCATCCAGCTCCCACGATGATGTTGGCTTTGGCACTGTCGATGCGGGTGGATGGGCTAACTCTGCAATTAATGAATCAACAGACTGGTAAGAGCATGGCTGAGTGGAAGGAAAAAAGAGATGACTGCAGATATGTCATTTCCTTTATTTTTTGGCTACTGCTAATAGTAAGATTTCACTATTTCCAAACTGGTAATTGTCCCTGTTTCAAGAAGGAAGTCTGTATAGACAATTCATTAGACTTTCTAGTTCTGGCTGCAGTTCTGTGCTCTGTGTCAAAGCACGTTTGTGGAACCGTTACTAATCGTTATTAAGACCAAATCAATATATGGCTGTGTTAATTTGATGATTTGATATGATGCCAAATGGACTAGCTTTTGTAAAAAAAAAATAATTGCAAAATATAAACACTTCACTTTATGAAAGAATAATTCTAATTGGAAATTTTAATTTATAAGCATCACTGTAAATATTTCTAAGTCTATAAACAAAGATTTTACTTTTGGGTTCCAGTATATATGTAGGAGCCTTTCAATACTTCTGTATACTTTCTTGATTTGCCTAACAATATACAGATATTTTAAAATCTGCTTAGAAGTCACAGCAGCTTTTTGATTTGTTGAAGTGTTGATGCTTGTGCACAAAGAACTAGTTAGGATTTCTTTACTATACATGAAGAAATATCTTTCATATCATTCTATGGTTTGTAACTTAAACAAAGGCAGTGTACTGTAATAGCTGTAGGTTTTAAAATAGGCAAAGAAACAGTTCCACAATTAAAACTATGGAAAGTAACCTTATATGTTTAATCGATAGTAAAAATGATTTCTCTGACTCTTAGTTTGACTCTCTAATTACTTTTATACATTTTAATATAAGAATCTGAATGAGAAATGCATTGAGCTCCATTATTGACTTGCTTAGGTTCCTGACAAAGAAATACTCTGTGTTGCTTAGTGCTGTTAATACAGATCTAAGATTTAATTTGCAAGTCCTGTAATTATCTATAGTAATAGCAAAATAAAAGCCCACCCCTGTACACTGCCACTTCTTCAAGCTGGATAATTACCACAAATGGTGTGAAGTATATGAAGTTTCATATTTTTCTAGTCTCTTGAGCCTGTTATGAATGTGTCAGCAATACCTTAATAAAACAGCAATAGCACCTTCCAGCTGATATGCACCTGTCAGCTTCTTGATTACTTTCTATTAATTTATTTCATCTTCTGTCGAGGAATTGATTTCTGTATTTTAAGCACTGTTTTAATGGTTCTACAAACAGGTAACTTTTTTTATCCCTCCTTTTTTTTTTTTTAATTTTTTGTTTGTTTGTTTAATATTATAGCTTTTCTCTTGGACAAGTCATACCTGTAATTTTGGCTCTTGAAAAGTCCATCTGTCTTTTGTAAACTTTTAGAGCTGAGAATCTGAAAAATTAGCTGTTTACATAGAATAGTACTCAAGGCTGCACATAATTGCTTATTTCTGAGGGAATTTTTTTAGCCAAATAAGAGCAAAAACCCACAGCATAAAGTAAGAGCCTGTTTGAAACCTGCAAATGCTTTCACATTTACTTCTGCAGTGTATCTTGCTATTCATATACTACTTTGAAAATAAGAGTAACAGTAAATAAAATAGGGATTAGGTATTGTAGAACTGGTGATGCTCAAAACCTTTAAATGTTTGTATGAGAAATTGTGAAGGTCTCGAGATACAATTGCACTTAAAAGGGTAGATCAGTGCAGCACCTTACTATCTAATGTATTCTATTTGTAAAAAAAGTAAATAGCGGTAGAATTAGATTGTTGCATTAATTTCCTGCTACTAATGGATAGAGGAAGATTTGTAAAGCGAAGGTGCATTGTATGAATTTGCTGGAAGGCACAAAGGGTAAAACTAAGAATATGGATGAAGGGTTATCCAAACAAGAATGGCAGCTGTTCTGAATCACAGAAGAAAATGTAAGCTTTCCCAGTCTCACAATATCTCCCTAATCCTTGATGAAAATGTTATGAAAACAAAGGGGCAATAAGACAGGATTAATAAGTGGAATTTTAATAACATTGAGGGTCAGAAGACGGTTACATTCTTTTAAGGATCAGCTGTCATTCCAGAAATCTTATTTGTTAAGTATGCTAGAATATAGTAAATTGCATTTGGCATAACTTAATGACTTGCACTAAATTTGCCTTCTGTCTTTTCTTAATGTAGTTGAAAAATATTAAAATGAGGCATTTTTAGTGCCATTAGTTCCTTCTCTGTGCTCACTGGCTTTTCCAGTTGTGGATCGTCACAGCAACTTCTAGGCAATGCAGATACATCGAAACTCCTGTAAGCTGCTCCTTCCTGAATTACTAAAACAGGCTTGTGGGTCATTAATAACAGAAACAAGCCAGGACATGAAAACTGGTGACTCTATACATAGGGCTCAGATATTTGTACCATAAAAAGATATCATGGTGTCAAAGAGCAAGTAATTTTTGGTGCTAAGTAGTGAATTTATTATGCAGGATACTGTGCAAACGGGGATTAACAGTCCCCCTAATAAGTGTGTGAGGGAAGGTAGATGTGATATGGGCAGATAAGGCAAGCAGAGAGAAAGCCCCTTAAGGCAGTGGAAACACTGGGATCTAGTCTCCAGAATTCCCAGTTGCTGACACCATGTCCAGACCACACTGCTCTCTCTGGGACCTGTGGTGCCCTTTTTGAGTTTTCTTTAACTTTGGACTTTTAGTCTGTTCTTAGGTTTTCGAGTTGAATATATATGTGTATGTTGTATTTACATAAACATGATATTTAGCTTTTTTAGAAGCTTTACATATATGGATCAAAGTAAACTCACATGAAAAAAAGGAGCATAGAGCCAAAAAAATTAGTCTCAGAAATTCAACCTGTTTGAAGAGAGTGTTGCAGGATACATTTTGCTCGGCAAGATGAAACTGGTAATCTTTAACTAACATGAACTGTGTTAACAGCTGTTGCTAGAGAAAATTCTCACTTAGTAAAACCACATTTTTCCAGCCTTCAGAGACAGGGCTGACTAGCAATGAGCCAGAAACTCCTGTGTGGCCTTGGGAAAGTCATGTATGATCTGATTATGAAAGGTGTTGAAACCCTGTAAGTTCAGCTGAGTCACTCAGAGGATGTTTTCAGACTTAGGTGGGTTTTTTTCAGCTGAATGTTGCGCTGCCGTAAATGCTAGAAGCGCATATTAGCCTTGTCTGTTTTATCTTTCCATTGCATGCAGATAATTTTTCCCTGTTTTGTGGGAGTCAATATGAGTACTAAATAGTTATTTTTGAGTTGGGTCTCTGATTCATCAGAGCTTTTAAGCATATGCTTCAAAACAGTGCTAAATTGTGCAGACATCTTTGAAATAGTTGCAGTAATTAAATGTAAAACATTATGAGCCTGAGCCAGAAACATTAAAGTCAAAAGGCACTTGACATTGACTTTATTCATATAAGCTCTGATCCTGCTCTCACTTAAGTATTATGTGCTTGTCACATGCACCTATCGTATTATTTGTAAATCTGCCACTACTAGACTGAATTTTTTCCAGGCTGCCTGGCAATGTGGATAGTGATTTTCATCCTTTATAGTACTTGATGCCTTTGGACACTTTTTTTACCTCTCGTTGCTCTTGTGCCGAATACCCAGCTGTTTATTGATCAAAGATACTTCTATAAATTATAGCACATGGCATACAAAAACATGTGCATGTTAGAGAATTTTAGAAGTATAAATTGATTTCTGCAGAAATTCACTATTGTCCTGTTTCTCACTAGGTATGAGATGTGTGTTATACTTAGCACTTAAAGTAGAAAATAATTCCTTTGGAACACTTAATCTATTTAGAGATCTCAGTGACAAAATATTTAGCTTTCAATTTTTTAAAAAAATTTATTTAGTGGAACAACAATTGGGGTGGGATTTTGAGGATCTTTTTCCTATAGATAGATAACAACAGTGCAATATACTAATTTTTTCACTGTTTTATGCTTTTGATTTCTTTTTGTGCCAGCTGGAGTAGTACTCTTAAATTCTTTAGGCCTACCTGCAGGCTTTTTCTAATACTCTCCCTTCTTGCAGGAGTCAGAAGAACTTTGTGTGAATTTCCTTTCATATTGTTTATTAACAATAAGCAATCTTGCAATTTTTTAAAAGGGTTTTTAACACACATTGTGACCATGGTGACACACTGCAAGCCTAGGGTTTAGCTTCCACACAGGATTTGATCTTCATTCTTGCATTAATGATTCTGCCAACATTTGACCGAAATGGATACCTCTGTCTTCAGCCTGCTTCCAATGAAGCGTGGTTCCGATCAGCTGATCACCCTTTGCTGAGAACCCGACTCACTCAGCTGAGATAATGCAAGAAACCTGCAGAAGAGACCAAAACTCAGTCCAGTTACCCTCATTTCTGATTCAGTGGTGGAACCATTGTGACGAATACTGGCTCTATGGGGAAGTAATGAGTGAAAATATATTTGTCTGTTATAGCCAGGTTAAAAACAGGAGATCCTGTGAAAAATTTACAAGCAATTTCACATATGGAGAGAAATTTTAATTCTAAGCCTTTAAATGGAGAAGTTTAGTGCTCTGTGGGCTTCAATCAGGACAGATTTTATTTATGCTCTACTAAAACCATTTTGTCATGATGAAAAAATTCTGGTAATTTGCTATCAGCTGAACATATTTATTTCTCATGAAGAAAAAAGAACTGGTTTATTCTTCCTCAAATTATTCCTGTGTTGGGACTGTATGTTCCAATAGTGTATGTATAATGTACCAGATATGTATATCTCTCATTAAAGCTTGTAAGTGAAGTTCTTGATACTTTTTAACTAAAATTGCTCAACACAGTGAAAAAAATCCATCGAGTGTGTTACTGACTCCTTGCAGTGGGTTATTTAAAAATGTGCACTTTGTCATTGGTAGAAGTCACGTGCTAAATAAATGCTTTTCTCTGCAGAGTGAAAGGTTGCGTGGTCTTGATAAATGTTCGCATGGTTTTTTTCCCTTCCTACAGCACTCTTAGTCCAGATGTTGATCCAGTGCTTGCCTTCCAGCGAGAAGGGTTTGGACGCCAGAGCATGTCAGAAAAGCGTACAAAGCAATTTTCAGATGCCAGTCAGTTGGAGTTTGTTAAAACACGAAAATCCAAAAGCATGGATCTAGGTAGTGAGTGATATTTTTCAATTGTTTTATTTGAACCTGATTTTCATGTTGTAAGTATATAGATTTTGTCATTCCAAACCCATTGTTTATGTGCAGTACTACAGCACATAATGTCTATTGATTGAAAGTAAAGTATTCTTAACATGAATGGCTAAGTGGCCTGTGTATTGTTTGTACTACTTGCAAATGTCCATACTTTTAAATATCGTAGCCCTCTGGATATATGGTTATACACAGACATTAAAAGTATTTATTAAAATAGAGGTGAAAAGTGCATTTACCAGTCCATATAGAGTAACTGCATAAAACTGTACCACTGTGGTTTTGGGTAAACAGGATTATCCTCAGTTCATGATTATAATGCAATTGGTCTTAAGGATCCTTCATCATCTCTCATTTTGTAGATGGATTTTGATTAAGATATTAAAGATGCAAGTATTATTTTTTTAAGAGTTCATTCAGAATTAGACAAGGGGACTAGTCTGACATCTGTTTGAGATACAGGTTTTAATATTTGTATCAGAAGCCCTACACAGCAGCAGTTGCTAAGACAGGCAATCGGCTATAATAATTTTAATGGATGAAACAGCTGAGATAAAGTAATTGCTAATGAGCCCATCTATTTTTCTACCATTGAACTTGGATTCTGAAGTGCAGACTCTAGTAACCTTAAACAGTGAGTCTTGATTGTTTAAACACACAAAATTCCCTACTCAGTATAATAAAATATAATATGATTTGCTCCTTTACAATAATTGTTAATATCTTAACTACAACCCGTAATTCACCAACTTCCTCAGGGGACAGTAACGTTGGTGCTATTGGCTTGTCTTGACTGGTTGTGATGTGCTAACGTGTAAATAACACATTGTACCTGCCTGTGATGTGAACATGACTGACATTGCATGAAGGTTACTAGTTTGCTGCCTTTTCTACCTAGAATGTTTGCTTACTGTTGCAGTTTATTTGCATGAAATATGACATTGCTAGGGTTCCCTAACTTTTAAAAAAATATGTATATGAAACAGAAGGAATGTTGGATGCATGTGGGGCATGGACACTAACTGGGCTAACGGTTATACATTTACCTTTTAACAGTAGCTGACGAGACTAAGCTCAGTACAATGGATGACCAGAAAACAGGTAAGAATTGACAGTAAGGCTGTTGCTATAGAAACCTTGGTCAAAGCAGCTTACCACAATTACAGAACTGCCAGTCAAATTGCATGAAAACATGAATATTCCAGTACTTGCATGGCTGCTTTCTATTGTTGTGAATAATCAAGTCGTACAGAAGAAGAAAATTCTCTATAGAGATAGATATCTAGAGTAGTGTATTCAACCAGGTCATACATGTTACTATAGGTAGACACCTGTTTCTACACTTTGAACTCATAAATATTCATGCTTGTTTGGATCTCCTAGCTTCAAGCTCTAATGTGCAGAGATATGATGTTAGAAGAGTCAAATGTTTGGCTATTACAGTGCTAGCACAGTGCTTGGAAGTAATTATTTTAATTAGAAAACTGCTGCCTTTGCCTTAAGTAGTCATCAGATACATGTTGTGAGTTGAGTTGGAAGATTATTTGTGCAAGTCGATTTGCCTTTGGATCTGAAACCCGAGCATTGTAACAGAACAAAAGAATATGTAAACAGAATCTTCTCCACATACCATCAATTGTAACGTTTCACGCAATGATAATGGGAAATAGTTTTCAAAGCATATTTTTTAGTAGTAATTAAAATAATGCAACAACTGCAGTTATGAACCGTTATGATTTATTAATATAAGTTAGCTTTTGACCTTTGGAATGCTATTTTAATTAGGCTAGATCCAGAGGACACCATAACATTACTTATCTCTAATTAGGAACAATCCACCTTTTTAACCCAAAAATATTATTTATTTTAGCATGATTTGGGGAGTAGGGCATTCCACACAGGATTTACAGTTAATAATTTGCAACTGCACCTCTTTTTGACCACAGTTTACAACATAAGTAGGAATACTGAAAAGCTGTAGATAACCAAGTGATAAAAATTATACTTTTTATTTAAAGAGCTAAAATCTGTAGCTCTTCAACTGTTGCAGAATATGGCCACAGACTTGCAGCTTTACAAATTGAGAATGAGTACATGAAATTAAAATGTATTATACTTTTGAAGGATTAAAGCCATCAGACTGTGAATGCATGAATTGTGTTAATGGTTGCGGTAATAATCAGTGCTTAGGAGCTGCCTTCACCCCTGAGCATTATTCACATAAAAAGGAGTTATAGATCAAACTCAAAATTATTGTAAATTTTTTTTCATTTTCTTATTAGCCTGCCTATTTGAATGGGATGTGATTCGAATACTGTAAAACTTGAGTGTTTTAGTAAAATATGATGCTTAGGGTTTAAAAGCACGTAATGTTTTTGGTGATATCACTAGAGGGTGGTATTAATCGAGTGTAACTTTCTGCACATGTAACACCTGGATTAAATTCAAAAAAAGACACAAGTCAGACAACTTGGGTGAAAGAGCGTGACTGTAACCATCTGGACTAAGCAGTTACATATCTTGTCCACACCAAGCTCAGGGGCTGGAGAAAAGGAAAAACACCTTTTACTGTACTTTTATTTTATTTATCTTGCGTGCTTTTAAGCAGGTTTTGTATATAAACATCGGATTTCTCCTGTTACTGAAGATGGATGTGGCTGTTAAACAAACCACTTACTATAGTTTGGCTTACAAATCATCTGGTTCTAAGAAAAAAAAATTGCTTCAAATGTGTTGTGAACTATGTTTTAATGAACTCTAGAAGCCAGAAAACTTCAGCATATATTTACTTTAGAAAAAATAAAAGCAAACTCTGTTACAGTCAAAGTTGGACTTGATAGTATTGGATGAAAAGGAGAGTGTATAACTCACCAACCCTAGTTACCATAATAGATTTTTAATTATTTTTCTTTTTATAGTTCACTTGAAGTGACTAATCCTTGCAGTGTTTACAGTTCATCCTAGAGGTTAGAAGTACATTCAGTAGCAATTGAGCATGGATCATTTATTGAGTCCCAAGCATACTATAGTTCTAGGTGGCTATTTTTTCATGTACACATTGTGAAAATGAAAAAGAAAGAAAAACGAATCAGAAGAACATTTATTTAAATTGTTTATTTTTACATGACGCTTTTTACATGAACTGTTTTATTAAATGGAACCAAAATAAATTATTTTTCATGCAGTTGCTTTCTCTGTTCCACCCTTGCTCACCCCAGCCCAAGAGTTACTCTTTTAGTGTATCAGTTGAACTAGACCTAGACAAATTTATCCAATATAGTGGACCAGATCTAAGTAAATTACAGACTCATTGTGTCCTTTAAGAGACTGCTTAGAAAGTAAACTTTGTACCTTTGCAAAACTGGTTTCATTGACTGGAGGGAAGTTTTTGGCATCAGTTACTGGTAGCATTTAGTCTGAGGGTAAATAAAAATGTTTCAGAAAGAAACAAAATTGACATTTTAAATTGTTTTTTAAAAGAAAGCGCTGATGAAAAATTTCCTTTGGAGCCTTTAAATTTCAGCACTGAAGGGAGCACTGAAAGAACCATCCTATCTCCTGTGACACCATCCTTCTTGCATTTGAAAAATTGCCCAAGCGGATCTGTGGCACTGTATAAATTCTTAACGTTAAGACGAGAGAAATGGAAGCACAATGTGTTGTTGAACAGTGTCAGCACGAGGAGACACAAAGAGTCTGGAGCAGGGCTCACACGTGGGCTTCCCATGGTGTGGTGCGTGGCAAGCCTGGCTGGGTCTGCAGGCGCTGTGAAGCCCGGTGGGGGGGCTCTGCGCCCTCTGGGAGCAGGTGCGCGCTGCCGGCACCGTCCGGCACGAGCGTGGGCTGGGGGCCGGGCTTGGCTTGTCCCCGGGGCTGGGCTGCACGTGTGGTGGGCAGGGGCTGTGCGCTGAGCACGCTGCACGCCCTTGGGCGGTGGTGGGGGAGCGTGGCACGTAGGGCAGGGCTGCACGGCCGAGCTCAGTGGAGCACCGCAGAGAGGATGCTGGGGTACAGAGGGATGAATCTACCTCAAAGGATATTTATTAAGAAAATTGTTCGGAAGGGAAATTTTGAGAAACTTTAAATTTTAAAAATGATAAAAGAATCACTTTCATCCCTCAGTCATATAAAGATCCTTTAGGTAGATGTGTCATTTTCTCTTTTTTCCTTTTTTTTTTTTTACTTTAAATTCTGGTGTCAAAATAGAACTCGTTCTGAGCAGATAACATTTCTGATGATTATGACCAGTACTGTAAAGGCTGGAAGAAAATGCTGACATTTTTGTATTTAGAAAACAAGGTTTTGATGTGACTCATAAATTTTAAACAGAATCAATTTTAAAGAAAGTTTGCTGTTTCTCACTGGATTATGGGTACACAACTTACTTTCTGGCTGGTGAATTCTAGTAATAAATTCTGAAGTCACTCAATTTACAGGGAGACTTAACCATATATTTTGAAAATAGCAGACTTGCTATGAAGTGGTCATAGAAGATAGTGAAGGTGTTAAAATATACATAGCTTTGTGATCACGGTGCTTAAATTGCTTGCAAGAGGACATTTCCTTCTTTCAAATTCTGCAACTTGTCCACATTTGTGTTCAAGGCCACCCAAGTTCAATAAATATTCCTATCATTTCTGTAATCCATTATTAGTTTTACAGTACTCAAGGAACATTAAGTCATATCCCATCTAACTTTTCCTTTGGGAAAGCACAACTTACATAAATACAGTTCTCACAAAGCTCTGTACTGGGTGGCAGGAAATGGAATTTTTTTTAGTATCCTTTATGAACATAAATGTGTGAATAAATGCCTTCTTTATAATTACTGTTTACAAAAAGAGCCACTCGGTAATTAGGAAAACAGAGATGAGAATTTCATTTAGAAGGCTGCAAAGCAGAATCTGGAATAAGGAAGTTTACAGTAAGTTGCCATGTAAGGGGATACCCTTTCCTTTTGTATTTGAAATTGAATCTGTCAAGCAGCTGGTTTATATGTGATTGTCCCATTTCCTCCTTTTTTCCCTTCAAAATACTGCATTCATTTTTCCTGTCTGATGGACTGTTTTTTAACAAACTGCAATCTTGAAAAGTAAAAACCAAAATCTTATTTCTTGACTACTGCAGGCATTAGTGGGGGAATAGCAGGTTTTGGCATGTGCTAGGAAGTGGACAGCTTTATAGGGCACTGTCTTAATCGAGGGCACACTTATAAATTATGTAGCAATACTTGCCTTAGACTTCAGCCCATATTCAGAAGTTGGGTGAACCTGGACTGCAGCTTGTTTGCACAGCTGGGAAGCCGTCAAACCTTCCTTGTCTCAGCTTGCTGCTCTTGTTCACTCCAGCAGCTGCACTATGTCCCCAGCCATCCTCATGATGCTCGGCCCTCCAACAAGTACAGGCTGAGTGAGAGGGTGGCTTCTTCCGTGACGTGTGAGTTCATCGAGATAAAATTTCTCATTTGTTGGAGTCTGTTTATTTCTACTGAGGATCCCAGCCAGCAGGGCTCCAGGCTGCTGGGGTAACCAAACTGCAGAAGTTGTGTAGACCTGTGAAAGAGGATTTTTGCTTTGTTTCTATTTACAAGTTCATCTCATCAGTAGGACACTGAAGGGGAATACTTTGACAGCTGCTGCTTGAATTTATTTGATCTGAGAGATTTCAGTTTAACATAATTGCTCAGAATTTTAATAGCTGAAGAGGAAAGGAAAGTGTTTGCTGCCTTCCTTCATCTCATACCAAGTTAACAAATGACATAGAGAAGACTTGCCAGGCTGCCTTCTGCATCCCTTCTGTAGGTCCAGCAACCCTCTTCCTCCCCACCCAATACTGAACAGTGAAAGAAGTGGTTTTAGTAGGGTAGGAGCAGTTTTCCCCAGTTTAGGGTAACTTCACATGCCTTTGTTACAGAATGGTGATGGATACTGCCTCTCTTTTCCCTCTTCATATGTAACAGAACAGAGAACAACTCCAGAGATTTGTGTTATTCTGAGATAAATACTTTAAAAAGATAATTTTCCTTTATTGCATTATTCACACCAGACCATGCTTACAAATGTATTGTTCATTGGTTTGGTATCCCTGAGGATTCAGTTTTTGGCTCTGTCTGTCAGTGCTGGCTGGCTTTGAAATTTGTATTTCTGTGCCTCTGTCAGATGAGGATACTGGTATCAATGGAGTAAGAACCCACTGCTTGGGACTGCTGTGGTGCCACAACACTCCGTTCTGCTTCTTTTTGGTAGAGTAAAGATGAGGTTTCCATGTTCTAGGTGGGGGCTCTGTTCTCATAACTTCAGGAAATGTAGCTATGATGATGTCCCACCTTATCTTGCTCTCTAGCCCCAAATCCTATAGAGAATCTCTCCAAGACTGTACTGCACTTTCTAATAAAATCACGTCAAATAAATGCAGTGGGGTTGTTTTCCCTTGAAAGATTTCTTCTAGTTTTAACTATGACATCTAACTGTGCAGTTGTCAGCTGATTTGCACCGTGAGTGTATCTAAAACCAGGGGCTAGACGCAGAGTCCACAAACCTGAGAAGAAAAATCTGGATGGGGAAAGACTTTTGCAGAATACTGTGTGGTGCTTTCTTGGCACACCCATGGACATGCTGCAGCAGTAAGAGCTGCCCTCAGCCCCAGCTGTGGTGTTGCCCAAACACCAACCTGGTGGCTGCCAGGAATGTGCTTCTTTTCCAGCTGTGTAGCTAGCATTGCCCAGCTAATTGGGTCCTTTCCACAGATATTTTTAAACTACACAAAATCCTAGCAAGTCAACTGATATTTCTCAGAAGTATTTTGTTGTGAAATTGTTAGCAATTTGATGCGAGTCTTTAAAACTCGATTAAAAGCAAATGGTATGTTCCTTGAAGCCAGAAGTCAGGCGACTTTGCAGGACTCCTAGTCTAAACACAGCAGGATTAATGCCCATAATCTGCTCCCTGCTCGTCTGTACAGATGAAATTTTCTGCTCAGAACAAAAATAATTAATAGTTTTGTTTGATGCTGGTAGATATGACCCTACTGTTTTTCTGAGCTACGTTTTTAAAGCCTCATGACTACTTTATCGTTCAAATTGTTTAAAATAATAGTAGTGGATGTTTGTCTCTCTTCACTGATTTGAAAAGCCAGACATTGCTAACGTCAGTTTCATTGAATATGACTTGACATACTCATTCACTTCTGAGACCAACATATCCGCAGAGAATTCCCTACAGATTATTGAGAGATGATGTGAATAATCTTAAATGTATCCCCAAAGACTTTCAGGCTGGATATGCATAATCAAGCATGCAGTTCTCAATGCTAATTCTAATTACTTTTTTTTTTTCCCCTTTAAATCACTAAGGTTCCCCAACCAGAGATGTGGGGCCTTCATTAGGTCTGAAGAAATCCAGCTCATTAGAGAGCCTGCAGACAGCCGTTGCTGAGGTGACTCTGAATGGTGACATTCCCTTCCACCGCCCGCGCCCACGGATCATCCGAGGACGCGGCTGCAATGAAAGCTTCAGAGCTGCCATAGACAAGTCATACGATAAACCTGTAGCAGATGATGATGATGAAGGCATGGAAACTTGTAAGTAAACTATTGCTGTACATAAAGGATGTTAACAGCATCAGTTAATTCCTTTCAAAAATGATTAAAAGTAGCAGAAGATAATTGTAGGATTTTAAAAGAATAGAAATAACTTCCTTTAATCATGTTTTTTTTTCCAGGCTTTTTGCCTTCATATGCATTCACAGATTGGAACACTCTCCATCTTCCTTCCTTTCTAAAATAAAAAAATAAGATTATTAGGAGTGTGCTTACTTAAATTACTATGAAAATTTTCTGTATGACAGCTAATTAATTTACTAATATAAATCAGAAAAAAAAACCAAACAAACAACAAAACGAAACAGTGCAGGAAGACAAAAACCCAGTGAGTTTATGTTACAAAAATATGTGCATCTAACTTTGAAAGAGTGCATTTATAGTGTCTGGGAGAAAAAAAGAAATCACTGTCCTTTAATTAGAGTAAGGCTGGCAGATCTAATAAAATATAAAGTTAATGATCAGCTATTACCCACCCTAATGGGCATTCATTTACATTTTCAGTTCTTTAACCCGAAGTATGACCCAACATGTGGAGAATGTCGTTAACATAAAAGAATCACTTCAAAGCTAACCTTATCATTATTGAACTGTGTAAGAATGGGCTGGTAAAATGACAACTCGTATTGAATGAAAATAGTATGAATGGTAAATTACCTCAATCAGAGGTTGTATTAAAATCATTGAATTTTTAACCTTCATGTTGTACTACTTTCAACTTGTCACACATCAGCAGTATTTTTTTTAATCAACCTGTAGCTGGTTAGAAGCTTATGAATGAAGATGATGGTGGGAAGGTTTAAGTAGTAAAATGTTTAGCCTGAATGCTAACAAAAAGTCTTAGAAAGAGACTTTTCACTCTCTGCTCTTTTGAATTTTTTTTTTTTTTAATTTCAGAATGTCTGTTTCATAAGCATCATTCCCTAATACACTTTTATAAGTTACTTGTGTGATCATGCTTTTATTTTTTTAAAACTTGCCTTTTTCTTTTTTTTTTTTTTATCGGCCTCTTTCTAAAAGTGTTCTGAGACTGAAAAGGAGGTCATTTTGCCAGTCACTTTTCTCAAAGGTAGTTACAGATGGAATTAATTCTGCTTCACTTTTCCAGCACCTAGCAATTTCATGGAGCAGTGAGGCTAAATGCTAGTCTGGTGCTGCTAGCTGTCAATCTTTTTCTGGCCAGTAGAAGAATAGGTATGAAAAGATGTGTAGTGATCTCGCTCATTCTTCCAAACTGCATGCCCATGGTCTTTAGGGACATAAGACCATGTTTTTCTAAAAGGCCTTGCTTAGTTTGGGTGCACTGATAGTAATATCCTGTTCTGAAGCATCAGATAGCCAAGGCTTATCTAGAAGTTACAGATGGTTTAACTTCATTTGATCAAAAATATAGCAAAACTGTTGTAATGAATTGCTTTCTGGATGAGTATAGGTTTATGAGATTACTGTAAGGAGTTTTGAGCTTGTTGATGCAATGCATACAGAGTAGCAAGGAAGTATTTGGTGGCCTTTTTATCTTTTAAATGGGAATAGCAGAAACCAGACAAAGTTTTCTGGCTGAAATTGAAGTGGCACGGTGTGAGTCTTTGCCCTCTTCTCTCCATGTTGGCAAAATCATCTAGCACTGGTGGACCAAGAGCCATCGCAGTGTCATGGGGGAGCAAGAGTGAGGCTGTTCTCACATCTCACATGGCAAAGGCGGGTTGAGCAAAGTGCAACCAAGCTACGTGCATAGAACTGCTCATTCTGATGAGATACTTTGTTTTTATCACTTCCACATATTATAATAAAGCACCACAGCACACGAAGGATATTGACGTTCTGGAGAGGATGCAGAGGAGGGCAACAAAGCTGTCAAAGGGTCTTGAGGATAAGCCTTACGAGGAGCAGCTGAGGGAACTGGGGTTGTTTCGCCTGACGAAGAGCAGGCTGAGAGGAGACCTTACCGCTCTCTACAGCTACCTGAAAGGAGGTTGTATGGAGGCAGGTGTTGGCCTCCTCTTACATGCTGCACCTGACAGGACAAGAGGAAATGGTACTAACCTACGCCAGGGGAGGTTTAGTTTGGACACTAGGAAAATTTTCTACACTGAATGGTTAATCAAGGACTAGAGCAGGCTCCCCAGGGAAGTGGCTGAATCACCATCTGTGGATGTATTTAAAGCCGTCTAGCTGGGGTGCTCAGGGATATGGTGTAGAAGTGGCCTGATAAGAGTTAGAGAGTAGTTGGACTCTAGGATCTTAAAGGTCCTTTCCAACCAGAATGATTCTGTGATCCAAGAAGTAATACAGAAATTTGCACTGTCAGGTTAATAGAAGCAGATGAGTAGTGGAGGACATATAATAAGTTGGTTGGGCGGAATTCAGTTTTCAAAGTCTTCTCCTTCTCACAGTGGCCTAGGTATGTAAGAGCTGGCCCAGCCATGTATTGCCTGTCTTTCTGAAAATATGTCTGTATCTGTGTTTAAAGTGAAAGCACTGCAGTCCACACCACTTTCTTTGAATTATACGTGGCCCTAGGTTCCAGAGAATTTACCAAATGGTGTCCTCAGCTGGACAAAGCCTGGGCACATAAAAATATGTGCAAGTTAATTTAACAATCTGGTCCTTTCGTAGCTAATGCCTCGCTGCTGCCGTAATGACATTGCCTCCGTTTTTTTTTAAATAATGTTTAATTATTCCAGAATTGTTTGAAATTAAAATGTGGCTTTCTGTCATAAAACCCAGGCAAACATGTTGGTGGTCAGTTTGCTGATGCCCTTGAGGTTGGATCCATTTGTCCTACTGGAATTTCTTCTTCCTTTCTCCTTCAAGTGTTGCAGTGCTAGGAGTGCTTCTTTCTTTCAAACAGTGACCCCTCTTTGGAGTAGCAAATAATAGCACTGCAGAAAATTGTATAGAAGGATTTTTAACATTTCACCACCCCGTATACAAAAGCCATAAAAATACAGGTAGCATATGTGGCAAAGAGGGTGACTCTTCTGAATGTACTTGCTGTCCTTGGAACAATATACTGTTAATTTACTAAATGTGGGATGAAAGTCAGATAGGAGAGACCAGTTTTGGGGTAACACTTGAAAAAAGTACTTGAGAAAATGCATATAAGTTTAAATTGCTGTAAAGAAAACATTTGTGGAGTGGTGTGAGTGTTCAGCTTTTACACATAATTTTTCCTGTTGCTTTTTTCTTTTTTTTCCCCCTTAATACTTGAAATAGCTGACTGGAAGCAAAATGTTTATCTTTAGTGTCTTGAATGAGAACAAGGCATTTAGATTGGGAGAGATCGACAGAGCTTTCTAATCTTTTGCTGAATCTTAATTGCTAGAATCTAGAGCTGTATTAAATATCACAATAAGAAGCCTGGAAGCTTAGTGGCAAAATAGCTTCACATTAAGTAGCTTTGATTCCTCATGTGCATCTTTTCCATTTTATGGCCTAATTAGGAGAATAGCTTCATAATACCTGTTTGTGTAGTTCTCCATAGTGGAGTGTGGTTCATGAAATGACACTAGTTTTCAGGTTTAATTGATGTTTAAAGTATACTCCAATTTAATTTTTTGGCTTCAGCATCCTGAATGGGGAGGCAGGAGGTTGCAGGAAAGGAAGGAAATAACAGCACCAAAATAAATACATTCTGCCTTTCGCAGTAACCTAATGTCATTACTGCAACTTAGCAAAAATTAGAAGTTTCATTTGTAGCCTGGGCTTGAATTTTAATTGAGCAGCATTTGCATTTGTTCTAAACACTAGTATTTAGGTGTATGTTAATTGCAGAATAACTGTGCTGCATGAAAGTGAAGCAAGTTTCTTCATGTTGAGTCCTTTTAAGAAAACTGGAAATCTATTTACTGCGGTAGAAACACACTGGGAGAACAGGCAGTCTAGCTCACAGGGCTCAGTCTCAGCCACAGAGTTAATTGCAAGCAAACTCTGTATGACAGGTAAATATTTATTGCAGCACAAGTGTGGAAAGGAGGCAGTATTATCTCCATAGAATATAGAAAATAAATAATAATAAGAAGTGTTGTTATGACAAGTTGTTCAGCAACTCAGCATAGCACAGTACACTTAATGCATATTTAGGATTAATTTAATGTATTGTTATATGAATATGAACACCTATAGGTCAAAACTGATTCATCTTGAAAATTCTAGCAATGAAGCACCAAGTAAACATTTGACTTCAAAATTTGTCAAAAGTTTAATGCATTTTTTTGTTACTAATTATATTCGTTTGCAAGTACAATCCTTTAAATGTCTAGTTGCTTTTAACTGGAACAGATTGTAGCTATAAATTAACACGCAAAAAATTAGCATCTCTATTCCAAAGTTGTTTTCCACTACTCTTTTAATAATAACTAAATATCATCCCAGACACTGATTAAGGAACACTGTGACTGAAAAAAGTGCAAGTACAGCTAGTATAGAGGCATGTATAGGACAGGCCTATTAATTTTCTAAAATTAAATTATCTGAATATTAAAACTGTGCCTACAATTGAGAATCTGTATCATCTGTGCAACTCATAACAGTTCTGAAGAAAAGTTAACATGAAAAGCTGAAAGCTGTCCTTTCCCCCCCCCCCCCTTTTTTTTTTCCTGGTGGTTTGTACTTGAGTACTAGTTGAGATTCAAAAATGGTTATTAATGTTGAGATTCATCTGACATGGAATGTTTTCCTTGAAGTGTGTTTATGTGATGTTCTAGGGTTGGAGAATATTTATAGAAATCTCGGGATACTCAGTGAATAAGTGCTAAGACTATTGGACAGGTCTGTACATTGTAATGAATAAACAGTATTTTGCAGGCAAGTATCTGAGAGAGAAGAGACAATATTGAATAACTTTCAGTCAGTGATTTGTAGACTTTTCAGGTGCAATGAATCACTTGTGAGGTGAATATGAATGATGACTTAGAAAAGCAAGTTTATATTCTACAGTAGTCTATATATAAGAAGTTTTTAAAGAATTACACACTTCTGTTGGCTGTAGATGAGTCGCTGAGATCCAGAAGCAATAATATTAGCAATAATAATAATAATAAGCAGTAAAAATATGCTAAACTAAAAAAAATATTCTTTTTTCCTTTATAAGCTGTGGCCGTTTTCAATTTTTATTGAATAAAAAAGGAAAAAGTTTCTTTTCCATAGACTGTGTATATATAAGCAAAACTGTATTTTTCAACTTCTACTGCCCAAAGTTGTTTGGAGCCTTTGTATTCATTACACCTATGAAAGACAATGCAAAGTATGCATCAGTGATCCTAATTGCTGCTTGGTGCTGTCTGTTGGAAAATTTCGGAGATGGTGTAGCCCTACTCATAGTGTGATGATATAAAATGATGGAGCTTCTGGAACTTCAGGGCTTCACCAGTATATACAGGGTACATTTGATCCCCCCAACTTTAAGTGTTTTATTTATTTCTCACTAAGCTCCTGGAGTAGTTTTCAGTTTTTGAATAGACTTTCTTCGGGTCATTTTTCTTTCAAACTTCCTGGAATACATGTGCTCTGTTAAATCTAACTTTGGGTACACTTTAGGATTCTCAGAATCTTGGACTTGGATTAGAAATGAAGAATGAACATGTTATCTGTCCTTAAATGTTTTTATTTGTTCTGCTGGATGGAATCTTCCCACCCAAACCTCCCAGGCTGACCCATCTCAATCAAGAATAAAACCTAGAACAAAAGTGTTTTTTTTAAACTGCTTAAATGTGTTTTAAACTGCTCCAGGAAATGAAATAGTATGACAAAACCATTATGGTACTTGAAGCAGAAGGTGTTAAGGCTTCTGTTAAGGCTTGCACTGAGGGTTAACTGTCCTTAATGGCTATCATATTTTTATGAGGGTTTTACTGAAAATTTATTGACAGGGCATGCTACACTACTGTTGTTTCTTCTTGAAGATATTTCTAAAGCTCTCCTCAACTGATTTAGATCGAGAAATAAAATGGCCAAATTAATGTCACTTTACTAATCCTCTTTGTTAAATCAGACATTATTCAGAGTACCCACAAAGCACAAATCATGTTTGGCAAAAACTCCACATGAACAGACACTGATTTTTGGTGGGGAAAAAAAAAAGAAAAAAAAAGAAAAAAAAAAAAAACAGAAAAAAAAGAAGAGTATTTTGTGGTTGTGCCTATATCCTGCTTCAAAGTGCATTATGCAATGTACCCAAAACCCTACCCTTGTTGTTTGTTCTCGTCCTACTGATGTTTCTTAATATGTGCTTTCAGTGGAGGAAGACACAGAGGAGAGCTCAAGATCTGGTAGAGAATCTGTGTCCACGGCAAGTGACCAGCCATCCCACTCATTGGAGAGACAGATGAATGGGAACCAAGATAAAGGTGACAGAAAAAAGGCTGGAAAGGAAAAGAAGAAAGATCGAGATAAAGAGAAGGATAAAATTAAGGCAAAGAAAGGAATGCTGAAAGGCTTAGGAGACATGTTCAGGTAGGTGCTTTGCAATCAAATGTAGAATGAATTATAAAAAGAAGATGCATTTTGTAGTTACTTTATGTTGTGACTGTTTGCTGAGGCCGTATTTTACTATACAAACATATACATCATGTATATAGGCTGATCTCTCAGGTTTTGAGCCTATGAGTGGTGTCATGAAGGGCATGCAGCTCAGAATGGAAGAGGAGGAGATGGCTGGCAAGCTAAAGGGGCTGCAGAGGAAAAAATGATTTTAAGCAACAAGCTGGTTGGTCTTGGAAAGAGTCTTTGGTGATGTCTAAGCAGCGCACATATCATTTGACAGGTTGAACATTTTTGAATTTTTTTTTTTCCTTAAACTGTGCTGTTCCTAATACTCTACTCAGAGCTCATGCATTACTAAAATAGTTGGTTTATTTGCTTTACTATTAAGACTGGTATCATGGAGGCATGATCCGAAAGAGATGAATCAGTTTGAGATTGAAAACCAGCATGCTCCTCTCAAGGAAAACAGGCTCTGAATAAGAGTGTGTGCTCTGAGAAGCCACAGTCGAAGGGGTCAGTGAAAGACTTGATTTTTACCAAGCAGTGAGGTTTTTTGAAAGGAACTGTCTCTCCAGCAGTCATAAGTGATCTGAAAGGAGCAGACTGCTGAGGGACACCCTGCTGTTCTGGGTAGATGGGGAAACATGACAAGCACCTTTGATCACTTGTGGCAAGGAGGGAGAGAGCAAGAAAATCAGTCTTTTAGCTATCTAGAGTAAATAAGTATATTTCCAAGAAAAAACAGTATTAAAGCAGTGTTTGTATATGCAGTGGTTCATTGTTTAATTTTGAAGATAGCTGTATTATTTTAAAGCTTTATTAACAATGATTCTGCTCTGAGAACATGTAAGTGGAGCTTCGGTTAACTTTCATTCTGTTCCCTTCTTTATCCTGTAAAACATGAATTGAACTGAGGTTGTTACTGCATAGTTTCTTAAGAGTTGTTTTGTGTCTGTAAATTGTCTTTACAAACTTAGTTAATAGAAAACCTAGTTCATTAGAAAATATTAATTAGGGAAAAAAGTAGCTAATCAGAAAATGCTAGTGTAGAAAATCTGCTTAGAAAATGCAAAATAATATTAGGTTGTTAGCATAAGCCACAGAATACCAACAGAGTCATAGGAGATAGTCCTATATGTTGGGTAAAAGGAGAGTAGCCTGGTCACATGCAAGTCCTGTGAGGATGTCTTCATCTTCTAGGGGCCTAAATTCAAGCCTGGAGTGAAGAGTTGCACCCTGTGCTAGGGGAGGGTGGAAGGTAGGAGACAGGAAATGCTGACTGGTTCTTTTCTGCAGTCTTTGCCATTCTTATGCAGCAGAAACAACACGTGAAACTGAGGCTCATTATACATGATAAATTCTATGTGCTCTAAGTAGCTTATTGGATACTGTAAGTGCTATTTTGTGAGCTCAGTCAGAAAGTGTTTACAGCATCTGGAACACTTGGGCAGCTCCTTGGTCCTCATTTTCCTGCTGTGTAACATTCCCAGTACCCAGAGGACCGTGAGATAGCTGCTTCCTCTTGCAGGCTGTGGTATGCAGGCAAAGGGCTGACTTGCAGAGGGTCCCATCCAAAAAGAGGAGCCTTCATGTTCTAGAGAGCTGGCTCAGAGGAGTGCTTCTTGGCTCCTCTCCACCCTCCAGCCTTAGAGCCTAATGTCTAGTGTTCCTGTGTAGCTCTGAACACTCTAGATGGAAATAAGTGTGAAAGTCGAAATTAATACCATTTTTAATCAGGTGCTTGCAGAAATAGGAAGTAACCTTGTCTATATGCTTGATATAACACTTCTGAAATCTTTAATCTGGAAACAGCAGTAATTTGACTGATAGGAAGATCCGATGATTGCTTTGTTGTTTGCTCTTTCTAACAGTCAGTCCTTCCTCGAGTTATTTTTTTCCTTCACTGCCATATCTGAGTGAACTTTACTTTTCAGTCTCTTAATTAACATGAGAGCAGTGCTATCTGGATGGAGTTGACTCCTCCTGGATCTGCAAATTAGCTTTCACCTTGTCAGCCCACCCAAGAGAGGTGCTCCTGGCAAGTAGGAAAATGCTGATTGAGGGAATTAAGCATTATGCCTCATTTCTACTCGATGCTTGATTTGCTTTGTCGGCAGGCTTCTCAATAATGTTTGAGAGATGGGCTTTATTATGTCTGCAAGACAAGCTACTGCTTCTGCCTATAACACACTTTATTCTTCTGTACGTCTGACACACGTCGTAGATATGAAGTAATCACCGAAAGAAGTTGTGCGATAGAAAGTAACGACGACAGGAACATTCAAAATTCAAGCCATGATCAAAGCATAATTGGATGATTTCAGTTCTGTGCAACACTGTGATTTCTTTGTAGTTCCTTTCTTTTTTTCCTTTTTTTCACTTTTATTTCTTCCTTTTCAGTGCTTTTACCTGAAAATAATCTTTCTACATTAGGTTCCATGGGCAAGAACGTTTGTAGAATGAAATTACTCTTAACTGACACTTTATTCCAATGTCTGCATTTAGCCAAGGGGCTTTTTATTGCCTGTATGCAAACTGGCAGCTCATAAAGTGGAGTCTATGTGATGTATAAAAATAAGTCTCCTTGCCTTCAGTTAAAATCTTAGGATTTGCTACTGGGATCTTCATTAAACTGTACTGTGAGATGGAAAGTCCCACTAGAGAACTCTAGGTTACATTTGTCCTTTAGCATCCAGTCGTCATTTCTAAGAAATCCTTGGATGATTCAGATAGCAGGTCAAAATCATAAGTAAATCTTTTAAATGCTTCCATTGTCTTACTGCATGTATCAAACATAGTGAAGAGGATTGACATGACCATGAAGGAGAACTGTAAAATTCAGGATGTAGCTTGTGTGACTCTAACACACATGACTCACGCTATTTTCAGAGGACCTTTGCTGATATTAGGCTGTGGACAGTCTGAAAGTTCACCCTTTTCACTGTGAAATAAATCTGTCTGAGCATGTGTGTATTTCTTTTTTTCAAATTGACATTTCAGGGCAGAATGGAATAATTTATTTAAATTTGTCATTTGACTGAGGAGTCTCTTTTTCTTCACAAACGAATATAGGGCAGAAGTTAACCTATAAAAGTGTTGAACAAAAATATTGGTCTATTGCAGGAGATGCAGCTGCTGCAGAGTTTTGCTTACACCTGAATGTGTTTTACCTGAACAGTTGCATCATTCCTGTCTTCCTTATCCCTTCAATGGGTTCATGTACCATGTCCTGTGGCTGTAATCACATACTGAACGAGAGGCTGTGCACTTCCATCTTCTCCATTGCTGACATATAGGTAGTGCCTGGATGGTCATTGCCAGCTGAGCAAATACGAAATCCTGCTAGTTTTTTTATTTCACTGCTAAGAAGGCTGAGTGGATATATGTTTTGATATAAGGTTTACAAAAATCTGTATGCTTCTCCAAGTGCAATTTAAAATATATTTCCTTATTTCTACTTCTTGATAAAAATCAACCTAACAAAAAGCAATCAGTTGATAAATAAGTCTTTGTAGTACTGCCTTAAGAAAGAGGCCTCTGTTTCAAACAGTGCATCTGTAATTAGTGCTGATAGGGATACAGTAATTTAATGGGCTTCTATGCCATGTGATTCTTTGACATTCCTCTCTTGACACAAAAAAATTGTTTGTGCTGCTGCCTCGTCCCCTCCTCTTGCCTCTGTCTTGTACAGGGTATTTTCATTTATGAAAGTGGATACCCTCGGGATGTAAGATAGGGAGGTTTGAGATTGTTCTTATTTGTAGGTCTTGGACAATGACGAAATGACAGATCTGTGATGCTGATGATCACTTACGATCCCTGTATTTCATTCATGCCTATTGCCAGTGTACAAATTTGGATACAGTTTCTAGGTGGATGACTGCACTGGTGAAGTAATAGGCAACTGAAGTGGTAGTTCCACATCTTTCCCCAGCTGCTTCAAGCATTGTAATTTTCCTCTATGCTATTCCCTGAACCATAGTTCTGTAAACCAGTTGAATCATTGTGATTATGTCACTTCCTTGGAGCATTAATTTTGTTTGCAAGAAAGTAAACGATCATGTTCTAGAACACTGGGGAGTTTGTATGGAAGAACTCCCATTATTAAGTTTTCTGACAGAAAAAATATGTCTAGCAAGTGGTCAGTCTCAGGAAAGGATGTGTCTTAGGAATAACATCTTTAGAAGAAACTCAAGTACCAAGATGTTGAGAATAAGAAAAGAGAAAATGCATCTCTGGGTTTCCAAAGGGAGGAATGGGAGTAGTAGGAAGGCCAAGCTGTCTAGTCATGTCTTGCTGGAGATATTGGAGAGATAGTTACTGCCTGATAATAAAAACCTGCTGAAACAAGTAGACTTTGATATGATCATACAAAATATGGATTTGCAAATACAAATAGTGTGTTTGAGTTTGTGGGAACTGCTGAGGAGAACAAAAGATGGGGGGGGGGGTATGAACATTGTATCTTAACTGAATTTAAACAAAAAAAATCTGCATTGGTTTTGGAGGTTGCTTATGAAATAGATGTAATTTTAAGCAACTGTGGATAAGTGTTTAATATGAAATAAGTACATTATGAACTGTGGGAGTTAATACCTCAGTCCTGCAGAAATGTAACCTTTCAATAGAGAACATAAGCACTGTATATTGAAGTCCAGAAAACAAGGCAATATGCTTAAAATTAATCTTGTGTGTAGGTGTTTTCAGGAGGGGTGTATATTTCAAGATCTGGCCTCTAATGTTGATGGAGATGTAAAGCCATAGTGTATGGAAACTGATCTTTAATTCTTCTCTTATCTATTTGTAGCATCCAGGAGAGTAAATCAATGCACTGGATAGCCAATGCAAATGAAATATTCCCATATTACCATTAAAATCTAATCCTAATTAGATTGAATTACATTTAAAATGATTACTGGGAGCCTTACAGTGTTGTATCTTCCAGTTCTGTAAGAGGAAATAATTTAGTTTATGACCTTATTTAGCTAAAATTAGATATAGTGTTGTCTTCTTTTTTCTTTTTTTTTTTTTTTCCCCCCACCACACAGCTGCTTCTAAGGTGCACTGGACTTCTCTGGATTCATAAACATATTATTTGTACCTTTGAATTACACATTTCAACCACGTTAGCCATTTAAGGCCTCTAACTGGGCATTTGGGGGAGTAGCCTACATGGATTTTTCTTGTTACGTGACTTGCTTGTATCGCCTATTCTGATTTTCATTTAAGTTTTCTTATCATAATGTCTGTAAGGAGATGAAAAGCAAATCACAAGAGTTACACCATTGATTTAGTAATTACCTTCTTTTTAATTTAATAACAACCTTCAGATTTTTAAGCAGGCACATGACAAAAAGGTATCTGAGTTGTGTAAAATACTGTTGAATTATACCCTAATCAAAAGGACTGGAAAATACCTCAAACTTGATGAAATAAAATTTTTGGTCTGATTTTCATCATTCAGTAGCTTAAGAAGCAGTAATAATGGCATTTTCCTTGGAAGCATGACTAAAAAGACTTACTGGTGAATGGCACTCTGCTGATGTATGGACTTATATAAAACATGGGAACAAGCTCACAAAGTTAGAATTTTTTTGTTCTTTGTTGTTCTCCTCATGGCACAAAACACCATAAATCTTGAGCCTCTAGAAGGTAGAGGAGGGTGTTGCTTAAACACCTGTTTGTTGTAGCATTTCAAGCTTGGAAGCTGGTTGCTCGCACACTGAATTGCACCTGGTTTTGCTAATGCTCATCTGAGAACGTCGCCGACAGCTTGTGGTGCTTGTGCTGAGACTTCCATCAGGAACGCAGAGCTGGGTCGTTGCTCAGGTAAATGGAATTTGGGGCCATTTGTGCTCTGCTTTTTGCCTGCTGCTACTATGAGCCAGCTGGCACAACCGTCATTAAGCCCACATCTGCTTCCCCGCTTCTGCTATGAGCTGGAAAACGTGCAACCCACTACAATCCTAGAGGCAGGGTCTAAGCTCAATCCCTTTTCAAGCTTCAGAGGAGGAGCACAGTCCTTATCCTGGCTGCAAATTGGATAGTTAGTGGCATCTTCGTCTCTGTGCTAGTCTTGGCTACTTTGTCCTGATCTGTTTTCAGAATTTGAGCTGGCCACTGGGACATGCAGAATCAGAAAAGCCTTTCAAATGAAATCAGCCATGCAGCAAATTGTCATCTTTGATGCAGACAGTTACCCAGGGCTTTTATAAAAGTCTTTCAGAGCATTTTCATATTCTTCCTTCTTTCCAATTAAATAAGGGACTGAAAGAGATAAGCTTGATTGAAAAATAACTTTTCTTTTTTGGAAAGGCAAGCCATGCTCCTTCCTTCCTCTCTGCACTTTTGTTGCCTTCCTGGTTTTCGCTGCTTGTTGGAATCAGCTGCTTTGAGGAAACGTGTTTCACTGCCTGCAGCCCCAAACACACCAGCTTTTGACTAAGATGGCATTGGGGCAGAGGGCAGTGGAGTGGCAATTTCATGTTTCTGAACCAAGCAACTTCACATAGTCTGCCGGGGATTTAAGGAATGCAGCTTCATTCAGTGGTTCATAAACTCTGTGACTTTTAAACAGAACACAGAAAGCACTGGTATGTGCTTGTGCGAGGGAGACTTGAAGTGAGAGATTAACAGAAGCGTATGTGGCTTTCTAGTTTATCATTCTGACAGAAAGCAGGGCTTTGCTATATGTATTCTTAGCACTGGATTTTCCCAGAGTAAATCTTGAACTTGTAAATCTGATGGGGATATAGTGTATCTTTCTTTTTTTTTTTTTTTTTTTTTTTTTTTTCATTTCAATAGAATGGAGGCTTTTGTTTCTAACATGCAGAAATAGGTGTCAGGATGGCCTGTTACTAGAGACAAGTTCATAGTGGCTGCTAACGTATTCTCCCAGTATTCTTCCTTTGCTTGTCAGCAAGTTTAAATAGAGAACCTTTGACATCTACAGCACCGTCTCTGCCTGCAAAACAAGCGAGGGAGGCAGGCAACGTGACAGCTGAGCCCTCCGCCATCCTGCCCAGCGTTCTGCAGCGCTTCTCTTCCAGGCCTGCTGGATGAATATAGAACACAAGTGTCAAGGATGACACCTACTTTATAATCCCTGTAAAGCAAGCCTTTTTAGAAAAGAATTTGTTGACAGTTCAGAGATTCAAAGTCAATTTCAGTTTTAGCTTGTATAGAAATAGAATTTTTTCCTCCACCTGATGTGATAATTGAAGAGTAACTAGGCTGTGTGCTAGTTCCTAACAAAGCATTGTGAATAAATACTGTCTTGAGACATGAAGGATCTGTTAGGTGAAAAGCTCTATTAATGACATTTGTTTCATTATCTGTTGGAAATCTTGTTTGGAGATTTAATTTGCTACTGATAGCACCTGTACATCGGTATACATTACAGATGCTGTAGACTATGTAAATCAGAGTCTTCTTTGAAAATCCTTTTTAAAAACAGGAATAGGAATGTTGTCTTAGCTGAAAATGAATGCAACTTAATATATTTTTATAGCTGAAGATGACATAAGCTATTAAGTCATAGTTACTTGCAGTACTTAAGTTGGCAGCTGCAGGACATCTGATCCATTTCTAAGGCAAAGCTCCAACTTGCTACAGCGTTTCACGTCCTGGGAGCAATGATGTGTGTTCACAGTGCATTGGCAGGCTGATGCCTCCTGTTAGGCTTTCCACATCCCACTGTTGTGCAGAGAAATAGTCATTAAAGAAAAAATTATAAAACACCTCAGTGAAAATGGCAAAATGGGTGTAAGCCAGTATGATTTCTAGAATAGAATAAACTGTGAGCCCCTGCATTTGGCTGAATGCAGTAAGAAAATAGTGAGTATGGGGCACTCAGAGGGCTTATTTAGGCTTTTAAATTGTTGTTTCAGGGAAAAGTAAGAGGAATGAAAATTTTGCAGAGAAGTAAGAAAGAAAAATATTAGAAACACAATGACAATAAGGTATGCAAGTAGTATTTCCTCCACTTTGAATCTATGATGACAACTTCTGGAGGGAAAAAAAAAGATAGGATTAGGAGGAACTAAAGAGGTATTGAAAGTACTGCACTCTCAGGAAGAGAGGGATCTCTGCTTGGTTGAACTCCTGCTCGCAGCAGTCCAGCTTCAATATTTCATCAGCTGAGTGTCACGCCCAGTTGAGTTTCATATATCTCCAAGGGTGAAGACTCGTCAGCCTCTCTCAGCAGCCTGTTCCAGTGCTTAACCACTCTCCTGGTGAAAAGTATTTGTCCTCAGTGAGAGGAGATAGGAACAAGATACACTGAATATTCACTGGTACAAAATATCTGAATCAATGAACATGTACTTACCACTTTCATAAAGTAAAAAGGCATGGATGTACAGTAAAATTGTCATCCCAAAATTTGAAGTTTTAAAGGTTTTTTGTGATGTGTGATTACCCTCAAGGACTTCCTGCCCCCAAGAATGTAGGAAATAAGGGAGCTAAGCATGCACTTTTAACTGTGAGGCACATGCATGCTAAGTGTTAAGGAAGAAGTTATCTGTAAACAAGTTATTTTTACTTTCAAGCATCTTACTCTAAACTGTCTTGGATGGGGAGGAGGTATTATTTTTAATTCCATTCAGTAGATTCTTTACAGTTTGATGTAAGATCATAAGAATACAATCACACAGAGTTGAGTGATGGCCGGTAAGTCCTGTACCCCCATACTTTCTCTCTGACAGTGGTCAGTAGTAGCTCCCATGGGCAGGGTTCCAAAACAGGGTTACTGTATAGCAGTTCTTCCCACATCTGTCCTCCAGGCTTTCAGTGCTCTGCAGGTCAAGGATTTCTTGTGACAGTGCCGTTGTGCCCAAGCACAAAATATGATGTGTGTATGTTCTGTTCTGGGCAATTTGTCCTGTTACTGACAGTTTGGGGTATATTTTACCTAACTCCAAAATAATAAAATTGGTTGTATATCATATGCAAAAATGTCTGTTAGAGACTGTGTAGAATGACTGTTATATCAAGGAGCTGCTTTTACACTACCAGTGTGGAAACCTGATTGCAATGCACGCCGGTAGATGTGACTCATTATGTCAGTACTTTATTGCACTCGGGTAAGCATGTTTGCAAAGTAGCAGTAAACCTTTTGATGTGCAATAACATTTCAGTAGTTAATGCAGTGTTGTGCTATGTATTAATTTTTACTGCTTCTGTGCAAACTTACCATAAGCAGAAGTGCAAGAGGAGACTGTAGATATTTGTAAAATAGACTCTGCTGGAATGCATTCAATTCGTCAACTAGTTTTGCAGTGTGAACTTGGGCTAGCTGGTGATGTGGTGAACAGTAAATTTTGAAATGTTTACTTCTGCAGAAGAAAAAAATCATGGTTTCTACAAATGTTAACACTTTTTTTTCAGGACTTTTTGTGATATCAATCTTGTAGTTCCTAGTCCTAAAATGAAAAATAACATAGCACAATTTCGTGGAACTACATGGTGGTCTTAACTGTTTTCAACAAATATAATAGCATACTACTCATATGGACGTTTGAAAGGGATTTTATTATACATCAAAACTGTGTTGGTAATGGGCTATTGCTAGAGAAACTCTCTGTTAGAAATAACTAGTTCAGTAGATATATTAACTTAATAGACCTGTCTTTGTCAATGGAATCTGCAGAGTTAGTCCTGAAGCTCTTTTTTGCTCACAGCACCAAAATCTGGAGTTTGGCAAGTTGCTTAAGCTTTCAAGAGGAACTGTTTTCTCATTTAAAAATTTAGGTGATAGCTTGTCCGTGCTAGTGTCTCCAAGGACTTTGATGTCCTGTGCTGTTTTCTGTTTTGTAAAAATATGAAAGATTTGTATGCTAAAAGGATATGCTATCTACAGCTTCCAGATGCTGCTGTTGTGTTTAGTTTTGAAGGTGGATGGATAGTGGATGGATGACTGAAAATGCATGTAGATTTCCTTTTTTCTGCTATGCTGTTATAGGTAGTACTTAACAAGAAAATGTCTAATCAGAAACAAAGTTTATGGATTAGCTCTAAAAGTTCTGAAAGAGAGGATTTAATAACAAAAATGCATCTAGAATCTTAGCCATATCAGCATTTTTAAGTACCACAATAATGAAAGTAGTATATTTTTATGCCGATTGCAAGTGCTGCTAGCATATTCAACACCAGGTGTGCCAGCAGTATTTAGGATGCAAGCTGAGTTGCCATTACACTTTTCAACAGCTACATACCACAAATAAATCTCAAATATTTCACAACGTTACTATAGATGCTAGCTTTGTCTTTAACCCATAGTGCTAAAATCCTGAAATTCAAAGTACAACATGCTATCATAAGCAATAGTATCAGTTGCAACGTTACAGTTAAAGTATTTCTTTTCTCTGATATCACTGAGCAGGTAATGATACCAACAGTATTATCATCTGTAACTGTCAGGAGTCCTGGTATCATTTGTGGAGCTCCAAATACTTTGCTAATTCTGTTAGCCTTCTATAATTCCAAAAGGAAGAAAACTGCTTGTGTAAGATACATAAATAAAATGTGAAGACTCAGTTCCATTTTCATTGTTTTGTTTTTGTTTTTTTTTTTAAGATTTATTTTAGGCTATATATTTAGAAGAAATATTAAGATGGCAGTGATAATTGATGTATATTGTGTGCATCACCAAGCATGAGCAGAGCTGATCTCATCTGGAGAACATCATCTCAGGAGCTTGATATCTTTCGTGTCAAGATTGGGTTTATTTTAAACATCATCTGTCCAGGTTTTTAAATATAGGCCCAGTCACTCACTTCTTATATTGCCTGAGTGTGAACAAATGAGAACAAAACTGTCAGCATGTGTGGGATTGGTCCAGGTCTGAGATCTTCTGTGCTTGGAGCTTATTTGTATGGTGGCTGAAACAAACAAAAATAAACATAACACACACCCCCCATTTCTCACCTGTAATTATTCCCATGCAGCTCCTGGTTTGTATACCTTTTCCATCTGAAATGAATCTCTATTCCCAGCTTGGCCCTGCAATAATCAGTGGTATAAATCGCAGCTGCTACGGTTATTTCAGTTGCAGTTACTGTGAAGACAGCTCAAGCTCTGACGCCTGGCAGCTATAGGATGCTGGGCATCTCCAGGGCTCCAAGTAGCTCTGGGCAAGCCGCTGCGCCAGCTGCTGAGGGGATTTGCTGCCAAACTTGGCATCCCAGCGATGATCCACCTGAGTCTTGTTGCACCCACTCCAGAGATGGTTTGTTCTGGTGGTGCTGCTGCAGTGCAAATTCTTGTTCTTCACTTTCCACCCAGAAGATACTGCATATGTAAACTTAATTTTCATGCCACAGGGCATCAGCTGATAGAATAGACAGAGGTGTGTGCAGCCAGCAGTGGCATGTTAATGTACACTAGCCAGAGGCTTGGCTCATGCTGTGTCCTCTGCCTTACTCCTGTCTTTATAGCAAACTTTCAAAATAATGTGCCTGTTATTTTTTTGCCCTCCATTTTTTAGGACAGTGCAGATTCAATGTAGCTTAATTGAGTTGTGCTCTAGATCGCCTTGTAAAACTATCCTATTGGCATAATTTATTTGCCTTTTTAATTATTTGGGGGTTTTTATCCCCAAGGAGAGTTAGGTGGCAGTGTGGAACCCAGGACGGGGCAGGAGACTTTAAGCTGTAAGCTACAGCTGCCAGCACTTGGGTGCTGCAGCTCAGCGAGGGGAATTGCTGTTGGGTGTTGTAGGCATCCTCTGAGAAGAGAATGGTGGCTGCACACTTCTCTGGAGTTTAAGGATATTTTGGTTAGACAGTGTTGTTTGTTCTCTGTTGGAAATTTTCTGTGCCTTCCCTACCTCCTTTAAGTGTAAATATGTGAATGAGGCTAAAGATATAGAAACATCACTTATTGCTTAATTTACCCTGCAGAGGTTATTTTCCAGGAGACGTGTATCAAAAATGATTTTCAGTAATTGACAGGAAAAGTGCTGACTGACTTATTAACATTTCTAGGTAATGAGATCTGTAGGGAAGTTTTAATCTTTGAAAGGCTCCAGATGAACTGCCAGTAGTTTGGTTAACTTCTTGTGTGTCTATGTTAGCCTTTACAGATTTTATACAGTTTAATTGCAAGACTAAGTTTTTGGAATATTGTTACTCCAATTTCCTGGTCTAACTACCTGGTGAATTACATCTGTGTCCTCATTTCTCTGCCTATTGCATGTGCTTAGTGAGCATCTTTAGCGATTTTCTCATTGTAGCTCATGTTTATGTAAGGCAGGCCATGCTCATGGCATGCAAGCAAATGTTTCAGTTATAAAATGGAATTATGAAGACCATTCATATTACTAAGGGTTTTTTTTTTTAGTTTTTCTACCAGGAAAGTGCTGAAGCAAATTTCCATTGCAACTTTTCTTTTTATTTTTTCCTTTTTTTTTTTTTTTTCTCTCCATCTCCCGAGTGCCAGTAAAATAGGTGTGTTTTTACGTTTCATTAGCATTTCTTATAAGGTCTGCCTTTAGACCAGTACCCATTTTCTAAATTGTACTTCTGTAGGGTTGGAAAAATCATGGTAACCAGATGCAGTATTTGTCTCTGGCCTGGCAAAGTGTTAGATTTAACAAAAGAAGCTAATAGAAATGTTCAAATTGACCCTTCTCATCATTTGGACTTCTAGGAGCTCAATCAATCTCTCATTATTATCAGAGTTATTCACGCAGAGGCAGAAGTGCTCGTATTTCTCATAATCAGCCCTTGAGCCAGATGTAATTTGCAATTTTGAAGCATTGTATTTTGAAACAATAATGCATAAAAATGAACAGAGCAGGAATTAGAAGTATAGTTGTGGAGAGAACGCTTTGAAGAGTAGCTGTGGTTGAAACCCTCTTTCAAAGCACTCTTGGTGGACACTGATAATTAGAGGCATACAATGTAGGATTATTAATACCTAAATTGGTCCACAATTTTTAAACTAATCCACGGAGTATGACAAATGCAACAACAGGAGTGTGTCCATTTTGCTGCGTGGTTGCAGGGCAGCAGTTGTCAGGTGGGTAGCACTGGGGTGAGGGTTTGTGACCTTCTCAGTACAGTGTGAGCAAGAGAGGTCAGCTGGACTTGGCACCCAGAGCACTAGGAAGGAGCATTTTACTCTGACTCAGAAGTATTGCTTATGTTATGAATTGCTTCGTTGTACTTTAGATAGTCAGGCACCTGTTAATAGTAGGCTGCTGTTGATATATAGGATTTTTGAAATTTCTTTTTATTCCTATGTATGGTATTATCTATTGCAAAGTAGAGGGTTGTATGTCTGCTTTTATGCGTGTAGTCTGTCAAAGACGATTTAAAAAACTTTTTCAGGAGCCTGCTCTTTACTTTGTAAGTGAGATGTTATTTTTTTTTTTTTTTTCAATTTGTATATACAGTTTTTCAATTACTGTTTAGCATCTTACTGCCCAGTACTGAATTATCTAATAGAGCACTGAAGAGTCTTGATGGGCAAATTCTGTCTGAGAAGGAGGCACAGGAGCATTTGTAAGTACATTAAATGACAGTAATGAAAGGATATGTTGCCCATTAAGATTGTATTATCTATTAAAAGACTGAATTAGCTTGGCTGTGTCACATGTATGAGCTACTTTGTTCAATGACAAATAGCACACTCTTAGCGTTACCAAATTTAACCTTGGGGCAGGTAACTTTGTGGTCAATAACTACTCTTTTTTGAATACATATACAAAATTAAAGAGTTTTTGTCACACTAACAAACTTTAAAATGCTTAGACTGCTATGAAATGTGAATTAAAATGTTATGTACTGTTTCTGTGGCTGCTCCTGTCATTGATGATTGCTAACACAGTTGTCTCTAAGCAGAAGCTTTCTTTTTTATCCCTGATTCCTTCAGGGATGCCACAATCCACAGTTTAACAGGTTTTGGCTGACCACCATGAAAATGAATTATTTATGGTGACTTTTAGTACACTGTGGTATTGCTTACTGAGTTGATTCGGCCATACCACAAAAGAATCTCTTGTCTGTTTGCTGACTTGCTGCTCTCTTTTCAGTATTATAGTTGTAAAATTATTCCTGCTTCCTTTGACCTTCTCAACCTGTTTTTAAAGTGCAGTAACTTGGGTTAGTTGTTAGCTTTTTTCCTTATTTCTTGTGATTTGTTTATTTATTTTTATTATCTATTATTTATTTATTAGTGCTATCAATAGCTCCAGATAGCTTTCAGCAATCATGAGTAGCAATTCAAGAAGATTATCTTCTGTTTAGAAATTTGCAAACAGATGGTCTCTCCCTAAAAGAAATCTGTTTTTAAAAGTTCCACCAGTTCCATATTACGCTGAAAGTAAATATTACAAACGCTTAAGTTATGAAAAGAGAGCGACTTAGTGTGAATAATATTCTGCCTGTTGTGTCATGCCTTTCAGGAAACGTTATCAGAACTGTTTATGAAAATAATTGAATGAAACCTCATGACATGTCGCTTGGCTTGGCATCATCCCCATTTTCTTTGAAGCTGGGATACTGATTCAGGAAGATAGGCAGATTAAGCTTCAGTGGCTGAAAACAGTTAGCAACCCCATATGTTGCTTCCATTCTTTCCAGGAAGATGTTGTTGGAGTCACCAGTGATGTCGCACATGAAGTGTTGCCATTTATGTGCCACCCGGGCTGTTGGCTTTGAATAAGCTTAGTTTGGTGAGATGTACCAGAATCCCCACCTGAACAGTGCTACAAAGTTGTTTTTAATGTTGGGAGAAGGAGGCAGAGGCTTCTGGGAGAAAATGTGTGAATATAACATAAAAGTCCTTCATGTGCTTTACAGTACTCATCACAGGGTGGCAGCTTCAGAGAAGGCTGATTATTTGGAGTGATAAGCGCTTTGGTTCTCCTGCTTTAACTTTCTCTGTTCATGACTGAGCATGTGAGTTTATTGCTTGAAGGCAAACTTCATTGCTCTGAAGAGGCACAAGTGTACCTTTCAGAGGTATTCTTTTCATGAGTTACCTGTGTCCTTTGGTAAAGCGTCTTGCCAGGATTGGGACAACAGAGTTCTCCAGGAACCCTCCTGGCAGGGGTTTTCTGCTGAGTGTTTCACCAGAAAGACTGTTATTTCATCAGTTTTAGCACAGGCAAGGGAACTTGTGGAAAATGAAAAGTTATAAATGTCCATTTAAACTATGCCCACAAGCTCCAACATCAAGGTGCCTTGCTCCTGCTGCATGTTCATCAGTGCTTCTGTATTGTCTCAGGACAGTGCTGCTGCTGAGTCACTCCAGCAGTCATTCCATTCCCTCCTAACAAGTAGAATTTGATCTACTAATTTAATTAGATGTGATAACTGGCTATTTCTTGATATCCATTGCAAATATATAAATATTTGCACTTACAGGAATATTTTTTTAAATAGCTTTTGCACAATTTTACTTTGGAAATCCTTAGTCATCACTAACCGGGCCTATTTTTATTTATGTGCAGTGTTGAATCCTTGTTTATGCTTAGTAAATATTTTTTAGCAACAGAATGTTTTTCTGTGTCACAACAATCTTTTGCAATACAAATCTTCTGATTTTACTGATGCACCAGGGTGAAAAAGATTGCAAAACCCTTGAGTAGTGTTATGTTGTGTACATGTGAATGCTGTTTGCTATTATGGGGAAAAGAGCATGCCTTGACGACAGAAAGCACTAATAGAATAGCTCAAGACACTTATATTTCAACTTAGAACTTAACATCTGTTAATTTTTAATGATGGTCTTTTTTCTATTAAGGAACATAATGCTACTGAACTTCTGTCTCAATCAATTTTCGTGTTTTTCATTAATCAGCTAATGCATGTTTCTTCTGTAGCTCTTTATTCTAATGAAATATGTGGATGATTTGGCAGAGGACAATGATCTCATCAGTAACACATCAGAGTAATATCCATTTAGCAGATGATATGTATATTATTTTTGCTATCTCAAGGAAGCTGATATATATATATATTCTTTTAAACTGAAGCTATTTCTGAGATGAGTTGGAAGTGTGGAATTTTTGTTGCTACTGCTCATACATCCCACTTTCTTCATTTGTTGTGTGTGTATATTTACTTATGCAAAATCATTTACATGTTCCTTATGTCTATGTATTTTATATACAGTTCACATATTTTATATATATGGCATAACGTTGTAGCTTGAGCTTGTTCTTTAAAAGTTCTGCTACACTGTCTTCTTTGTTGAGCCTCATATTGTTTGGTTGCTTTGATGCACTGGCCCAAAGCCACTGAAGGCACTTGCTAGTCAGTGCCCCTCTGTTGAGTGCAACAGGCTTTGGATTAGGCCACCTCTACATTGGTGACACTCATGGAAGCAAGTAAGCTTGAAAGTGAACTGGCTAGGGACTGACAGAGAGGTTTGAGTATGCATTTTAGTCCGATTAGATTATCCAGAGTTTATGGGATTTCCTATTCGAGGGTCAAGCTTTGGGCATATAGGTCTGTGTTCTTGCCTTTTTATTAATAATAATGTGACAGACTAGTATCACAGGGTCTGAGAATGCTCTTTTCCTCTGATGCAACTTAGCAGTTACATTCTAGAGATCATACTTTAAAAAAAAAATGGTCTTCATACATTTTTAAATTTCTTCACTTAGTGTGATTGCTGTTGTTGGCTGAATTTGAAGATTAAATCTGTGGATCTGTGAACATGACTTTGAGCATTTACACTTATCTTGAAACTTTCTCTAACCCTTAACATAACAGGAGAATTAAGAAACTATAAATTAAGTAGAACCCTGGAGTATCTTGGAAATTAGAGCAGCTGAAATCTTACCCTCTTTCATCAATTTCTCACACTCTTGGGTAGACAGGGGTATTTTTAATTTACAACCTGTATTTCAATTAGTCATATGATTTTTATTTCATGCTTTTCCTTATGCAGTTACAAAATAAAATTAAACTACTTCTTAGCTGTACTTTTTATAACAGGATTTAGATGAGAGAGATACTAAGTAAACTAGCTGTCAGGTGAGGTAGTCTTCCTATATTTATAAATGTTGATACTGTTATAGAGACATTATTCTATAACCATACATTATGTGTCCTGAAAGAAGTATTAAGCTATGTCTATGAAGAATATGTTTATGAACAGAAAAATATTTTTTTAATTATTTGTGGTTTGGACAAAAATATGCACTTTCCTCTTTATCTTTTACCATGAGTAACGATATTCTGTGCTCTGTTTCTAAGAATTCAGAGCTGGGGAAGTGGTGGCCACATGTCAGTGTTGTGCTGCCATGCCTGCAGGTGCTCTACAGTCTCTGGTGTAGTTCAAGCTTTAGCATCAGAACTTTTTTCATCATGAATATGCTAACTTTGTGAGGCAGTCATGTATGCCGTTTTGCTGCCCATCACGTGCACTGACTTAGGTAGGACTTTTATAGCTTACAGTCAAATTGTTGGCACTGAATTTAGAAAATGACAGCAGCTTGGAATTAGATTCCTAGTACTGTTTGGCTATCGGTGTCACAGATGCTCCTTTTCTGCACTGGTTTGTTGTTTGGTTTTGTTTGTTTTGTTTTGTTTTTGGTTTTTTTTGTGTTTTTGTTTGTTTGTTTTGTTTTGTTTTGTTTTTTTCTTTGTTTGTTTGTTTTGTTTTGTTTTGTTTTGTTTTGTTTTAATTCCAGCAGTAGGTTCTCACTGTTGTTTTTAAACACTGTCCTCCTTATAATGCAAGGGGCATTGCTGTGCACAGATCCTGAGCAGTGGAGTTCTCAGATCTGCTTCAGAAGGAAAGTTGTAATTTCATTTGCATTTGTAAGAACTGCAACAAGTATCCCAGCAGCCAGGCTGGAAGCAGTGAGAATGAGACCGTCACGGGTTCAGACAAGTGCCTGAAAATCTCCCGGTGCTTCGGGCACTCGCTGACGGGCCGCGTGCCGCGAGAACAGCTCCTGCTTCTCTGAAACGACGAGAGAGGGCTGCCATCAAAACATTTGGCAGCATCCTCAAGGCCACATCCTTGCAAAAGTCTGGAGTGTCTCTGCCACAGGACAAATGGATGGTGACTGCTATTTTACAATGGAGATATTGTTAACAATTGCACTTTTGGACTATCCCTCTGGAGGCTGTTCCCATTAAGTGAGCAGTCATGTCACTGGGGGAAGGTATTACGTGGGTGTGCCGGAACGTTCAACCAACGCGTTACGGAAGAAACAGTACTGGAAGCAGTACGGTTCCAAATTTGGCATGGGTATGGGACATACATCCTGATTCCATTTTCCCTTCCTTTTGAGTAACTGAGCTGTAAAGAAGTAAGCTTCACAATGATGCGAATGCTGGTGAGTTGTGGGGAAGGTGTCACACGCATGGAGCAAATCAGGACTATACCGCTTGCACACATAAGAAGGTGAAACTTTTACAAAGGTATCCCAGATCTTTTCACTGGGATGATGCTTTCAAATTGGGGTGTTTTAAGTACTGGGTGTAATTCTAGGGACCTGACTCACGCTTTGCTTCTTTGGACTTGCACAGCTCCACAAGGGCCACTGCAGAACAGCAGGAAAAGGCTGTGAGGACAGTGCAGGGTGGCTGTGGGTTGTGCTTTTGGTGTTTTGAAAGGATATTGCCTAGACTTCTTGAATTTCAGTAGCTTCAAAGCTAAATAATTTTTATTTTAAAGTGTCCTGTTTTACGTAATAGTCATGAATCAGTGTAGGAAACCTCTGCCTGAGGAAATTAGGAGGACTGGTGGTTTTGAGTGGCTGATAGCGATGTAGTCACCACAGTACAGCTGAGAGAGTGTTAACAACTTGCTTTTATGGTGTGCCTTAGTACTGCTGGATGCTGCTCTCCTGCAGTTAAACTTGGCTTGAATATTAGTGTTAAATAATTTGTAAATGACTGATTTATATTTGGTGCTGAGGATGCTGATTTGGGCTGTGGGTTTCATTATGACTATAAATTGTACTTCATGGAGTAAACACTTTCAATAGAAATAAACAGCAAACACACACATTGTTAGCAAGAGTGATCTTACCAAAGCCTTTGAATGATGTTTGGAGTGGGGAGTGTTGACTGCTTCTACAGAAATAAAAGGGGGATGTGTGTGTACATATGTATCCCCATCACAGTTCTTTTAAAACACCTTTCTCAAGCACTTGGTGGAGCCTGGAAAATGGTTTTCCTTTGTCTGGTATTTCTACTGTTGTAAGCTGAAGCTAAAAAGAGATGATGTTAGACTTGCAATCCTGGTGCAGAAGAGAAATCTTGAACTTGTAAATATTTTTGCACAGAGGTCTTGATAAGAGTCTGCAGGCTTGTTCAGAGCCAGACTCATTTAGGGCAGTGTGTTTCCAAACTGCTCTGCAGTTCCATGACTTGTAAGTGTCATGGAAACGCCATCTGTGCAGGTGCTGGTGTTTAAAACATGAAGCCACAATCAGGGAGGGGGGAGGACGGTGTTGGTGATTCTGAGTTTGAGTGTAGGGACAGTGCAGTTAATGTTGCTGACCTCGTTACAGGCAGTGGTGATTCTGGCAGATCTATCACTTCTGCAGGTGACTAAGTCCAGAGAAGGCAACTTTGCAAGACAACCGTGGTTCATACTCTGCCACGCTGTCCACTGCCAGGATGACCACAGAGCTTGTCCAAGATGGGCACTGGAAAGTCCCCAGCCAGAGTGGGAACAATATGGCCAACCTTTGCAATGCTTGGGAAAGGACCAGAGATGTCTTCTGGAGACTTTGTCAGGATGGTCCCTGAGGGCAGAAGGAACGTTTGTTTCCAGATGTTCAAAAGAAAACCCTGAGAGAGAAGAAGGGTTGTTGCCACAGCTTGCTCATGAATCAAAGCAAACTGAACCCTCCTGCTGCTCCGAGCGCTGCCTGTGTGGTATAGCTACCTCTGCTTCTGTTGAGACACATCATGGGCATGGTGTCTTCTGGACTTGGGCAGTTGGATCTGGAAACTCAAACCGTTGGTTGTTCCTAGGTTTGCGCTATGTATTAACTTTAGAAGTACTCTCCTCACAATCGTGCAGCCTGTCCAGATGTTTACTAGATTGCTTACAGGGATTATTAGAGATTTCCTATGTACTTTTTTTTTTTTTTTAATAAGATATTGATTTCAATGTATTTCTGTTCATACTTGCAATGAACTGATTTATGGTGGTAGAAGTTCTGTTTTGCTGCCAAAACCTAATGGACACTAACTAATTCAACTTTCTCCATTTTCCTTCTCTTTTTTTAACCACTAGTTCATTTTCAAAAATAAAGTGGCTACTCCAAAATTTGGTTCCTTTGATTTGCTTGACATTTTGGATGGGTCATGGAAGGGCAGGAGACAGAAGCAAATGCAGGCATCCCAGAGATGCTGTGCTACAGTACCACATATGTTGCATATCTCCTTGCAGCTCTGTGTGTTCCATCAGTCAGACCCCTGCCACCCCTGGCACTCTCTGTGTGTCAGGATAAAATGGCTTGATTCCACTGTTCTGCCAAAACTCCTGTCTTGGCTAGAGGATTTAGGGCTATTTTAAATTAGCTGTACTTTTTTTGTCTGGTGTATGACATCCAGAACTTGATTGGAATCTCTTGTGTCATATATGTAAATGCTTTGTATAATTGTTTTGGCTACTCACTAATAAATAGGTGGGTGTTTTAAATTATATTTACTGGTGTTTCTAGTCACTGAGTTTAAATATGTCAGTTTTACATATAACATGTTATAAAATCAGAGACTTTCCTGTTTTGTGTTTCTTAACCCTATCATATTGTCTGCCTTTCCCTTTTCAGATGATTATTAATGAACAATTTTAGTTTTTAGATGCCTGCATTACTTTGGAAATGAGCAATCTGGAATCTGTGGAGAACAGCCACACACTTGAAAGTTTGTGTACGTTCTCCTGTGCTGTATTTTTGTGGTGTGTTTTTAAGCAGCTGCACTAAGAGCCGTAAACATGGTTATGCAGTATAATAATATCTCTTGACTGAATGGCCAGAAATTAATCATTCTGCAGGGTCACTGTGTGCTGCATCTTCAGTCCATACAATGGCTTTGTACTAGAATCAACAGGAACAAAATGGAAAATACTATCAATGCCTAGTTGACTCTAAATAATTTAAACAGTTTATATTCATGGGTCAGAAGAAAGTTTTAAGAAGTCTGTGTTTTATTCCACTGTTTGTGAGCATGCGATTCATCCTGTCCACACCGTTGCTGGACTTTTCACATTTCTTTCAGTGCTTTCATTGCACTTTTGATGTGAACCCAAGTGTGAAGTGCCACAAATGGCAGTATGCTCTCATCTGAGTGCTTGATTTGAAAAAAAAGTAAAATTCTCGATGCTTTTGACACGATGAATGATCTCATGTTTAATAGATATGTATTACAACGAGGTATTTTTTAACAGGTATGTGTTATCCCTTCTACCTTAAATAGAAAATGGTCATCTAAAATTCACATATATTTAGGGGCTGTATTTAAGTCTTTGTTTATTTCACTCTGCACAAAAGTCATTCCTTTCAGAGTTAGTCTGAAATATCTAAGAAATAGATGCAGTTTTGTTCTAATAATAACTGAGTTTCTCAAAAGCCAAACTGTGCTTTCTCTGAAAGTTTAAAAGAAACCAGTGGAATGTGCAAATATGGAAGAAATCTAAAATACTTGAAATGTAGCCAGCAGAGGGGAAGAGCAGATGTGAAGAGGGCAAACACTGGTTGGCAGCATCCTGCTTTCTCTGGGACAGCCCAGCCAGCTCCATCCCTCCACTCACCCTCCTTGCACTGGAACAGCCTTGGGGAAAAGAGTCACAAGTAATAAAGTTTAAAAAAACCTTGGTGCTGAAAGAGAAAAAAATTACAGTTTTGGATGGTGTCCACGGTGTGGTGAAACTGCTCTGGTGGGGCAGGTGTGGGGGTGGTGCTGTGCTCTGGGCGGTTGTCAGACATACAGTGCTGGGTCTCTCGCAGTTCATGTGTGAAAGCCTTTGTTGAATGTAAACTTCAGTTGCGTTCTTTGGCAGTAACAGTGTTGAGTAATTTCTAAAACATTGTTTTATTGTGTATTTAAGAGTAGTGACCCCAAAATCCTGGCAGAAAAAAAAAAAAAAGGAATGTGGTTCTGTTTTGGTTTGTTTTGTTCTCTATAGTGAGGAATTCTATAAACTTTTTAAGAAGAAAGAACTAAAAATAAAATAACCTATGCAAACAAAACCACAAAGGAGCCTGAAAATACTAAAAATTGACATTCTAAGGTCGTTGCGCTTTCCTTTCCTGGATTCCAAGCAGCCCTCCTTGGAACACTCTCTTTGTCATAGGAAAAGGAAAACACAGTTTTGTTCATTTCACAAGTTAGATCTTTTTTTGTGTGTTATTAACAGGTTTGGCAAACATCGCAAAGATGACAAGAGTGAGAAAACTGGTAAAATAAAAGTACAGGAAGCTCTTACTTCAGAAGAGGAGAGAATACGAATGAAGCAAGAACAGGAGAGGTAGACTTCAGTATTTGCTTAAATCTTGATAGAGAGAGTTTGGTTTTTAAATTAAATGACTGAAGTTCAATTTTCACTGACAAAATTTCCCAAATGTTGATATGTTTATATACTTTAAATAACAAGACAGAGCTGGATTTATTTTGGTCATTAGTATCAACAGCTTGTTTGGCTGCATGAAGCATCTTTTATAGACCCAGAGCTCCTTCTCTTATTAAGGAGGCTGAAGCAATAAAATGAAATGTTTTCTCTGTATATCCTATAACTGATTTTATTGAGATTTTCAGAAAACAAATGTTTATATAGAATGAAGTATACTTTGTATATTTTTTCAAAGTCTTGCATATCTAGTCTTTTCATTGACATATTTAGAAAAAGCCTAGGGGTAATACTTACTAGTATATTTATCAGTGGAGTTCAATCTATATATGTCATGCAGTCTATTTATGGAATTATATGTATATTAAACTGCTAATTGTAAAATTGAGTGGTGAATACCTCTATTTTTCCTTGTCAGCTTCCCTTTACATTAAAACACTATATATGTCATATGCTTTTCTGAATATTTCCAGTCTACTTTTCATCCTGTCTCTTGTAGCCCTAGATAATTAGGGCCTGGACTCTAGTATTTCTTATATCAATTTAGTCAAAATCTTGGAAGACTTAGTTTGTAAATTAACTAGTATTTGGGGTTGTGCATGGACAGAAGACCCCTTTGAGTAGACATCACTTCAGTAAGGAGACAAACTTTAAAGGGTTAATAAAGTTTGAATGCTTAATGGTAAATAGATTCAGACACATTTAGCAGTGAAACTGAACTATGAATTGGAATGATTTATCTAAAAATTATTCTATACCTCAGCTATAAATTGAGGATTGATGAAGGAACTACAAAGGGAAATTTTGTTATCCTTGTACAGGAGGTATGTCTAGTTAGTCCTAATGATCCCTTTAACTATCACCTCTGTGTACCTTGGTCTTCTGCAGGTAAGAACAGAAGTTTATAAATTATGTCTTCATCACTCTAACAGCTCACTGGAATACAGCCACAGTAACTATTGTGTAGTCTCCTCAGTTAAACCTAAAATGGTTTTCTTTCTTTTAGGGTTGAAGGATTTACATTACATTTAAGGCTGGTTAGAAGTGTACATTTATTAGTGAAGAGCAGCAATAACTCGATAAACTGCAGAAACTTTATCATTTGTGACCATCTGTTTATGGAAAATGTTTTACTCTTTAATAGACATGCTAGCATAAATTGATATAAGAATTTTTTCATGTCTTTTTCCATCCATTCTGACAGTAGAAGGTGGCTGGATCATAGTGCTTCATTGTTTTTTACTTGTCTGACTTTTTTATTGTCTCTTTTTTAACAAAAGTTGAAGCAGGGTCATTAAATTGTTCCTGTTTTTAAGAGTAATGTGCTTTCAGATTAAATAGTAAAAGGGAATACTGGAACTGAAGGAAATAAATGACTTGGGATATGAGGGGGTTTCTACAGTCAACTTCCATTTACACATGGGCAGATCAGACACTTTGTGGAAAAACACCTGCCAGGGTGCAGAGCCATTGAAAGCTCACTGCGTTGCTCCAGCCAGCCCAGGGCAGGGAGGAGGTCAGCCCCATGTTCACAGCGACGATCCATGGCTTGGTATGCTCTGCTGAACCCAAACTTGACTAGCACAGAGCGTTGCTTAGTAACCTTAGGTCCCCAGGAAATCAGCCCTATATATTTACTCAAAGACCTGAGGTTTGAGTTAGTAACATTTTCTCTCTCTTCATTCTTTCTCTTTGTCTCTCTGTGTCTCTTTGTCTCTCTCAGTAAGAAGGGTGAGAGTATAGACTGTCCATGTGGTGATGTAAGAGAGGTTGCATTAGTCACGCTGAGTACCAAGGTAGAATTATGAAATTATTTGCACAGCCCCCAATGCATGGAGCAAATTCCTAATCCCTGTCCATCAAATTATACTAACCGATTTGAATCTTCCCTGGAATCTCACTCCTTGTGTGTCATAAAAAGAATTTTATTTGTTCATTGAAACTGCAGAAAGTGCATGTGCCAGAACTTCGTAACAGCTTGATGTTGCCGTAACACGGGTCCTCCTTCCCTTACTCTCTTTCCTTAACTGTGTATTTTCTTTCCTTTGTGTTATAAGAGAATGCAAGTTCTTCGGGGTAGTGGCATGTACAACTAATAAAAGACAATAAAATAGCAACCAATTGTGTGAGGTTCTTCCTTATGTTTCTGAAAAATTCACATGTTGATTTGGTTCATAGTGACAAAATATTTTTGCAGTCAGATTGCAGAGAGTTTCCTTTTGATCCTGTAAAATAATGATGCTAGATACAGGCTATTAATGAAGAGTACTCTTGCACATTAACTGAGCAATTCCACAAAGTGCTTACTAGGAGACAGAGTAAAATATTACTGTCAGTGTTGCTTCATAGTGGCTTCTATTTTAAGTTTGTTTCTGTGGTTTCCCCCCCCCCCCCCCGTCTTTTTTTTAAAAATATAAAT